>NC_065444.1:85402909-85626771 GCF_917563875.1 Diabrotica virgifera virgifera | reverse complement strand
AGATTTATGTAAACAAAAAGTGCCTACATATTATTTTCACGTTACCTTTTTTATTCCATCAAAAACCACTCTCCAAAATACCATGTTTGATGTCGCCAAAAAAACCTATTTTAACTTTAAAAAACGCCAATCATCGGGGCGAAAACTTAAGTGGAATACAAAAAGGGCATCTAAGCTGCAATTTAACGTTGGATTTGCGTTCCAAATCGACGGGGCAACCGGGATATCGGATCACGCCCTCAATTTCATACGACAGAAGGCGGAAAATTACACTTTTTTGAAAACGAATTAATGGCAATTTTGCCTGTTTTCCTTACTAAAAAAAAGCACGGTTGCTGTGTACCTGTGCATTAATTTCTTCCAATAATTTTAATTAATTTATAAGAAATTTATTATCGGAATCTTAATTCGGTTAAAAATTTTAGAATTAGAATTAGAAATATGCTTTATTGTCGTGAAAAATTGTACAATTTTATCGAGAAAGCTTATGAAAAAGTCACAAAACAATAACAATACAATTATTTACTAAAATTACATAAATCGTCAATATAACACAAAAAAAAATAATAATGAAGTAAACAGAAAAAATGAATTGCAAAATTTAAAATTTTAAATAAATTTCAAATTACATAGTCTACCTTAGTACTAATCGGGCAAAAAGTTAGGCTACTGCATCTGCCACCCAAACATAGATAAAAAAATATACTACTCGTACAAAGGGTACTTACAGTAACTTCTTAGTTATTGATTAAGAAATTCTTCTACTGAATAATATGGTCTTTCAGAGAGGTAGGCTTTTGTCATTTTACGGAATTTGGAGAAAGATGTTGCAGCTTTAAGTTGTAGAGGGGAGATGGTTGTACAGTTTTTTTGCGGAATATAATATGGATTTCTTTACTAACTCAGAGGTTGGGGTCGGTAAATAGACGTCAAAGGTAGAATTTCTCGTGAAGTAGTTATGATTCGGTCTCGCTGGAAAGACATGTAGATGTTTACGAATTAAGCAAACACTTTCTAAAATATATAAAGAAGGAAGAGTTAAAATTCTGTGATCTTTGAAGTAGCTTCTGCAATGTGTTATTCTTCTGAGGCCAAACATATATCGTATTGCTCTTTTTTGTAATTTAAAAATAACATCGGATTGGGCAGCTGTACCCGAACCCAAAAAGGAAGACCATATCGAAGATGTGACTCGAACAAAGAAAAATATGTCATTTTGGAAGATGCTAAATTGAGTTCCTTCGAAACAGATCTTATAGCATAGCAAGCTGAAGATAATTTCTTCCTTAACAAATCGATATGAAGGGACCATTTAAGGTTGCTGTCTAAAAAAATTCCGAGAAATTTTACAGAATCAACGGTACTAATCTGGCTGTTAGTAAGTGGTAAGGGTTGAAGAGCTCCTTTATAAGATAATGCCACTGTTTTATCTACGTTAAACGAGAGGAAATTAGAGTCCGACCAGGTTTTTATTATAAGTAGATCAGAAGTTATAGTGGCATGAAGTAAACAGACCAGTAACGTCACAATTTGTACTTAAAACTGAAAACGTTCCCAAGCGTCTTTTTTGTACCTATCTCTTTTCGATGTCATGACTCCACAGCGTTTATAATAATGACATGTATCTTTACTTAATAACAGGCGGAATCTCGTTTATCTTTAGTTTCATGACTGAAAGACAATGAGGCCAGATAAAAAGTATGTGTTTTATCTCGTTAGGTATTAATTAAGCAAGGGTAAAAAACCCTGAACTCAGCTGTATGTAATCAACTATTTTCAATGGGAAATAAGCCACAATTTTACCAAAAAAAAATGATTTTATTAACGTTTCGACGCCCAAGTCGGGTGTCGTTGTCAAAATACAAAATAATACTAAATTAAACAAAAATGTTGTTGCTTAGTAAAAGATTATTTTAATAATTTATTTAATCTGACTCATTTATATCCGCAATTCAGATATAATGTATTATACATTTTAAAGTAGAAGACTTTCTTTAAAATGATATTGCCAATATGGATGAGTTGCGTTCCTGGGAGGACTTGACTAAAAGATAGTTTATTTGATTACATGAAATCAACCCAACTCAAGAATACCCGCCACAAAAATCATAGCATGTGATCTGTCTTTAAGTCTCAGGAACGCAACCCAACATTGGTAATATCTTTTAAAGTCTTCTACTTTAAAATGTATAATACATTATGTCTGAATTGCCGATATAAATGAGTCAGATTAAATAAATTATTAGAAGAATTTTTTAATAAGCAACAACATTTTTGTTTAATTTAGTATTATTTTGTATTTTGAAAACGACACCTGACTTAGGCATCGAAACGTTAATAAAATCATTTTTTTTGTAAAATTGTGGCTTATTTAACATTATAAGTAGTTGATTATAAAAATGCCACAAGGAAATAGCTTCAAAACAACAACTGTATATAGATATGCACACCAAACAAGACACATATGAAATAGAAATTTCTCAAAAACAATAAAAGATTTTTATTAGGCTATAAACACCGCCAAGGGAGCAAATAGGTAAACATCTACTTCTTCTTCTTTTTGTGACGACTGCGACTCCACTAATGAAGGTTGGCTATAACCATTGCAAATTCGTCTCTATCTTCTACTTTTCTGAAAAGTGCCTGTGTATTTAACCCGATCTATGTGTGATTTTACCCTTCATAATCACCTATAATAACTCGTACTTGTCGTTTCTAAGTATATGATCTACTGCTATGTAGTATGGTATGAAATATCTACTATACATTAAAATTGAAAGAGAAAGAATAACAAAAAAACTGTTCTTGTTTAACTTTCTTAACTTTTCCTAACTGTTCTTGGTTAGCCTTGTCTAACTCTTAACCATGGACATGCGATAACCTTGCCGAAAATATGTTTTGTTGTAAAATGTGTTTTATAAAAGATTTCTACAACACCATCTGTGTACTCTGAATTGTTCTGCAATAATAGGGAACTTGCACATTTTTTTATTACATGTTACATGTTTTCATTACAGTTTTGTGTAAAAATGAGATTTCCAAAATTTCACGCTTCAAAAACTCATAATAACTTAGAAGTACAAATTAAAAGTCTTCTTTATCTTAAAATAGTTCAAACGACCCGTGACGTCACAGAGTTTAATTATGTGGTTCAGTTTATGGTTATATTTACGTATATTCTTCTTCTTCTTCTTTAGTTTATTGGCCCTCACCTACTTGGGTATTTAGCCAGATCGTCGTCGAGGAATAAAGGAAAAACATTTATATTCGAATGATATTTATCGTATGTCATTGTAATAAAGTATACCAGTTTGTTTAGATTGAAGTTTGATACAGTTTTAAAGGAAAGAAAAGAAGGTTTACTATTGAAAATAAAACCATTTTGTAGAAGTACAAATTTTCTATAAATAGTTCAAACGATCAAAACATTTGTAACGTCACAAAACTGTATTTTTTACTGACGTTTATAATGTCTAATTTAAAATTATATAATATACAATTGGTGTAGAATGTAAACATACAACCCCGTGACGTCACGACGCGTTTTGGGGTGGCTGGTATAAGTTGAATTTTTAGTCGTCTTTTGGGGCCAAACGAGAGACAAACAAAACTTTTTTATTTTTGATACAGGTTCTAAATTATGTTCTGCTGTGATTTATACCAATTTTTTCGAATTTAAAATTTTATGCAAGTTCCCTATTGTACCTGCTCCCAACTGCTGCAGTTTTAGTATAGCTTAGTGTTTAAGCTACCTTGAAGTAAATGTTTCTTGCGGTATCACGTACCGTATGACAGTGTTTACGTTTCTATAGTTAAAAACAATCCAGTGTATTCTTTCGCTATTAATATGGCAGCAAGTTTATCCAGTTGTTCTACCTTTATAATAGGCGACGCAACGAAGCATTAAACCTAAAAATTTTGTGCAGTAAGATAAATCGTCATGCAACTTTTTGCATTCGATATGAGGGAATGTCAGGCAATTTTGTGAACTAAATTATTTTCCGGCAAAAATTTTTGTGCGTGAGAAAATGCATTTTCAAAGTGCATCTCGAAGAGATGGAAAAAGAAAAACTATTTTGGGTTGCGTTGAATCCCGTCTTTAATTTTTACCTTTTTTTATGTCACTCAGCTTGTTGCGCCACGTTCCGTAAGACTTCTTTTTAAGGACTACCCTACGAGGCAAGCCCTGTTTCGCCAAGAAACGTAGTTTAAATGAGATGCCTACTTAAATATAATATAAAGTAGATAATTTTCTAAAATTTCATTAAAAAGTTAGCTTGGGGTAGTTTTGTTCCCCGTCAGCCCTATTCATGTTGAAAAGAGCGATCACCCCATTTATCAATTGGAGGAAAATTATGCTTGCATAAAACATTAGAGACATTATGTTACCCCTGCAATCTAAAAAATGGCATTTTACTTAATAACCTGCTAATTGACGATCATCTATCTTTAAATTTTTTTAAATATTTATATGGGAAAGCCTTAAGATATTTCGACACTCCCATCGAACAATGTTGTAACTCAAGTTACATATTTTTTCGGATTTTAACACAGGCGATAGTTTAATTCTCAATAGTTTGGCTAATACTCCATTGAAAAAAGTTGTATTTTAACTTACGTGTGCCATTTTAGCGTGAAAAAGGCAGTAACACTGGATACTTCCTATGTTAAATATTTACAACATGTACTTTCTTTATAGTTGACGATTAACAAAGTTTTTAAATGAGTTACAACTTTGTTGCACGTATGTTTAATTTATAATGTATTCAAACATGTGGCGCATCTCATAAGTCAATTTATCGAAATAAAAGTAAAAAAGGATCTACGGACTTTTTTTCCTTTTTGATAGTTGCGGTGGACAAAATAAGTATAGAATAGTGTTTGATACGTACTTCTATGTAGTGAAAAAGTTTAATATTAACATTACACATGTATTTTTTGAAATAGCACATTCACAAAAAGAGGGTGATTCAATATATGCCCTTATAGAAAAACCGAAAAATATTAAGTCGTATATGCTCCACACCTATGGATAACCATGATACGATATGACAAAGCATCAGGCAAGCCTAAATCCGTAACTAAAATAAATCAGAAGCAGATTCTAAATTTTAACCTATTTGAGGACACACATGTATATTTGAAGTAGATATTAATAGTAAAAGAGTAAAGTAATAAAGTAAAATGGCTTAAAATTAAATATTTACAGATACGCAATAAAAATGCGAAAAATTTGACATATTTTATACCATTTTTTTTCATAATATTAATATTAATATTATTGTAAAATTTATAATTTCCAATTAAAATTGTGTAAACTGGGAGTTGATATTTTGTTTAAATATAACAGAAAAACTAATTTTCTCCTAGCTATATTGCAAATAACTCAAAACATACAACCTTTTAATAGTTAAACGGGAAAAATAATTAATACGGAGAGTGTAAATGGTTGTTAGGCGAGTTACAACCTTTTTCTACCGATACTCATGTTTAATCTCAAGGTTGTATCTCAATTAAGCTCAAGATTTTCAATAGCTAATAAAATTACAAAACATACATCTCACAGTAATCCCTTATTATGTTATAAATATCATATCATATTAGTGTAAAAGAGTTTAATCATTTCGCTACAAATTTTTAAAAATTCATGTTTTCGTTTTTTGCCTCTCCTGTAAAATCGCTAAAAATGAGTTACAACCTTGTTCGATGGGGGTGTCGATTTATACACTTAGAATTAAGAACAATTTGAATAAAACGTATACTACTTGCTAAAAAATGCGCTTTGTATACGGTTATTTATTTGGATCAACAGAATTTCATTGTAAGTCTTGTCTAAAAATATGTATGTGATAAAGTATTTACCTATCTTTCCTTTAACTGGAGTTTTTTTTCGCAAAAACAAGATAAGAAACTTTATTTCTGTGTATTTACATTTTAGTAGGGGAAGAAAGTATGCTAAATTTGCAGTCACTCAAGTGTTATGGGGACCTATTGGGTTGTGAAGAATAGGTCCAAAAACCAAAAAATAGTTAAGTTAACTTTAACTTTAATTTAATTTTCCATTTCCAACAATCGTTTTTTCCGATTATAGCGCCGTATATCCATAATTCGAAAAAAATATCTCTAATAAAAGTTACTTATTTTTCCGCAAGGAATCCAAATCTGCTATAAAAAATTAGGGCTCCTATTTAAATTTTTAAAGTAATCCCCCACCGGGGGTCGTGTTTGGTGTCATTCGATAGATTTTTCAAAAATATTGAATACATGTATTTTCCAGTTTTTCGATCTAATGTTCATTTCGCGAGATATCGCGGGGTTCGTATTTAAAATTTTAAATTTACTCCCCACCCCTCTCCGTTGGGGGTCGTGTTTAGTATCATTCGATAGATTTTTGAAAAATATTGAACACATATTTCTTAGTTTCCGATCTGACGTTAATTTCGCGAATATTCGCTTTTTTTGTGAAACTTTGTGTTAGTGGCCTAACCCCAAGAACGATGTTTTGAGATAAATGCAATCTTTGCTCTGGGCGTCATTCATCTGGGCGTGATGACGTAATCTATGATTTTTTAATGAGTAGAGGATGTGCGATAGCTCATTTAACTTTACTTACTTTACTTAATCAGAAGACCCATTAGTACCTTTCGGTGTAGGGCCATTTATAATACAATTCATTAAATTACAATTCAATAAATTACAATATTTTACAATCTTCTGAATTGTCCTAGCTCTTAACGAACTTTCTCCATTCCTTCCTATTGGATGCCATCTGTGTTGCTTCCTGCCAAGTCTTACCCTTACTCTGCAGTATCTGCGAAATGTCACTGTTCCATTCTTTGATGGGCCTTCCTCTTCTATTCTTACCTATTGGTTTGGCTTCCCACACTCTTTTCACTTGTCTATCATTGTCCATCCGGGTTAGATGTCCGAACCATGCCAATTTTTTCTTCTTGATTGAGTCGAGTATCGGCTTGATTTTGAGTCTTTCTCTTATTTCTTCATTTCTGATTCTATCTGTTCTTTTTACTCCTATCGTTCTTCTGAGGTATTTCATCTCTGCTGCCTGTATTCTGCTCTGGTGTCTTTTGTTTAATATCCAATTTTCTGCTCCATATGTCACCGTAGGTCTATATATTGTTTTGTATATTGTCATCTTGGTCTTTGTTGATATTTCTTTGTTATTAAGGAATCCTCTATTTAGTGCTTGGAATATTTTCCTGTGTTTTCCATTCTGTTGTTAAGATCGTCCTCTATGTCTCCTTTGTTGTTGATTACTGTTCCTAAGTATTTGTATGAATTTGTCTGTATTAATTGATGTTGGTCTATCATTATTTCTATTTGATCTTCCGTCCCTTGTTTCCTTGATATTTTCATTATCTGAGTCTTCTCTTTGTTTACGTTTAAGTTGTATTTGCTTGCTTCTAGGTTCCATTTCTCTAAGTTGTATTTCAGTTTTTCTGCTGTTTCCGCAATTAATACTATGTCGTCTGCAAATATACACATCTCAGCGTTTATCATTTGCATTCTGTTCCAACCGATGCAGTATTTCTTGAAAGTTTTCTTACATTCTTTCACTATCTCATCTATTACATTTATGAATAGCACTGGGCTGAGACTTCCCCCTTGTCTAACTCCTTGAGTTGTTTCAAATGGTTCTGACTGTATATTTAACATTCTTACTGTATTTGTTGTTTTCATGTATATACTCTTTGTTGCTTCTATCAGTTCTTCGCTTACTTCCTTCTTCTTTAGGCTTTCCCATATATCTTTTCTTTTGACTGAGTCGAAGGCTTTTTCCATGTCTATAAAGTTCAGGTATATTTCTCTATTTTTCTTTAATGCTTTTTCTATTACTTGTTGCATGGTAAATATATGGTCTTGTGTGTTGTGTCCTTTCCTGAATCCACTTTGTACGTCCTCTAATTTATGTTCTATTTCTTTTCTGATTTTCCTTTCTATTATGGTTTCGTATACTTTTGCTGCTACACATAGTAGTGATATACCTCTATAGTTCTTACAGTCTCTTGTGTTTCCTTTTTTGTATATAGGTATAATTACTGCATTTGTCCATTCTCTGGGTATTACTTTTCTCTTCCATATTAGGTTATATATGTATAACAATTTTTCTTTTGCTTTTATTCCTATATATTTCATCATTTCTGGTGCTACTTCATCGCTTCCTGGTGCTTTTCCAATCTTTATCTTTCTTATTGCTTCTTCTAGTTCTTCTTTTTCTATAGTTTCTGGATTTTCGGTGTTTCTTATGGATACTCTCTTTATGTGGCTTTCCTTCTCCATTGTGTTCACTTGATTTCCATTCAGTAACAGCTGGAAATGTTCCCTCCATCTTTCCATTATTGTTTTATCGTCATTTATTATTATTCCTTCCTTGTTCATTATTTGTTTCAGTTTCGTTTCTTTGTTGCTTCTTAGGTTTTTCAGTGTTCTATAAAATAATTTTACGTTTTCTGTGCTGTTTTCTTCCATTTTTTCTCCGAATTTTTCCCAACTTTTCTTTTTCTCTTTCCTAACTATCTCTTTAACTTTTGTTCTTTTTCTCTTATAATTTTCATATTTTTGTTGTGTTTTGTCTTGTATGTATTCTTTCCATAATTTCTTCTTTTCTTTTATTTCTCTTTTCACTTCATCGTTCCACCAAGACGTTCGTTTCCCTCTGTTGTTATTTCTTGTGGTTCCACATATTGATTTAGCTGTTTTTATCATCGCATTTTTAAATTTTCCCCATTCTTCTTCTATTGTTTCTGTTATTATATGTTCATTGTCTATTTCTTTCTCTAGCCCTTCTGTGTATCTTATTTTCGTTGTTTCTTCCCTTAGTTTATAAATTTTTATTATTTCTTTGTGTTCTCTGTTTATGTTCTCATTTCTTTTTATTTCTTTTCTTTTGCTTTTGAATGTGGTTTCTAGTAGATAGTGGTCACTACCAATTTCATAACTCCTTTTCACCCTTACGTCTCTTATCCAGTTCTTCTCTGTTTTTTGCACTATAGTATAGTCTATAATTGATTGTTCGTCTCTTGATTTGACTTCTCTTGTGATCTTGTGTATCCTTTTATGTTGGAAGTGTGTGTTCATAATCACCAGGTTATTGTCTAGACAGAATTCAAGTAGTAATTTTCCATTTTTGTTTATTTTTTCCTCCCCATACGGTCCGATGACATTGTTCCATTTTTCTGCTTCTTTCCCCACTCTACTGTTTATGTCTCCTGTGATCACCATTTTCTCTGTACAATCATTTATCACTTCTTGTAATTTGTCCCAGAACTCATTCTTTTCGTTTTTTGTTGCGTCTTCATCTGGTCCATAGCATATGATTAGGTTTGTATTGGTTTCCTCTGTATCCATATATATGTCTACTCTTAGTATACGTTCGTTGTAATATATCCAATTTTTTACTTTGTTGATACTATCCTTCTTAATCAGGCACGCTACTCCTGCCTAAGCTCTCTTCGTTTCTTCCACTCCACTGTATATTAGTAACATTCCGTTTTCTAATATTATTGATCCTCTTCCTTTTTTCTTTGTCTCTGTTATAGCTACTATTTCAATGTTCTTATCTCTAATTTCTTCCCCCAGTTCTATTTCTTTCCCATTTATACCTCTTACATTCCATGATGCCATTTTCAAAATTGTTCTGTTCTTTTCTATGTTTAAGTTGTACTTCAATTTGTTTTTCCTTACGTTTGTGTTATTATCTTTAAATCTGGTCATGTCCCTGTTCTTTGCCTGTTTTGTTTCTCGGTCCATCATTGTGTTTTCTACAGCTAGTTTTTTGAACAAGTTGGTTCTGTATTGTATGTTACTTTTTCTATCCGGCTTGTTTTTTGGTTCCATTTCCACTTAATGTCTTCAATAATTATGAATCCATATCCAATTTTTGTCCTTTTCCCATTAGTCTTTTCCTCTGCTGCTATCTTCCTAAGGTTTCTTTGTATTTCTATCTCTTTTAATGTTAGGTCACATTCTATATATACTCTATGTTGTTTATAGCTCATTAGTTTACCCTTGGCTTTCAGTATTTTCATTTTATCTTCGAATTTTTTACATTCTATAACACACATTGTTTCATTTATCTTTTGTACCCTATTTATTTCTGATTTTACTCCCATTTTTGCTTCTATGAAGTTCTCTATTTGCTCTGTTCCTATTGTGTCTAGTGGTAAGCCTCTCATTATTAGGTTATTTTTCTTCTTTTCTTTCTGACATGCTTCCAAGGTTATTTCTATTTTATCTATTTTTTGTTTCATCGTAGCCATTTCTTTCTTTAGATTTTCATTTTCTCTTATTATTTCTTTCATTTGCAATTTGTATTCATTATTTTCCTTCCTAATTTCTTTTAGTTCCTCAATCATATTACCCATTGTATTTTTTATATCTTCCAGGTCCTTGTTTTTCTTTTTGTTATCGCTTGCTAATTGTCTCATTAGTTCCATCATTTCGTTCTGGCTGCTGGTTTCATTCGTTGATGGTTTCGACCTGTCTGGTGTTCGGTTCACTTTTCTACTCCTGCTAAATATATCTGGCTCCTCTTTGCTTTTTCTTTTACCGTCCTCATTAATGCTATCATTACCATCCGCCATCTTTCTTCCTATTCAAATTATTAAAGTAGGTATGTATTTATAAATACAAATATTAAATCAAATTAAAACCTACTTGATTAAATCAAATTAATTAAATTTTTTACTTTAATTACAAAATATTTATATATTATTCAATTTTTTTTTACTTTAATTATAAAACTATTTAAATACCATTTAATATCTTATTTATTTATTTATATCAACTATTAATGTTCACTTGAATAAATTAGATTTATCAACAATGTCTTCTTCTTATCTTCAATATCTTCTTATTCTTCGATATCTTCTTATTCTTCAATATCTTCTTATTCTTCAATATCTTCTTGTTTTCGTTCAGAAAGCCGACTCTGTATTTTCGATAGAATAGATACCGAAGTACCTTAATTATAATTAAATCAATTTATTAGTAATTACCACTGCTGAAAGCAGCTTCGGCTAGTCCACCCATAGGACCTTGACTTCTTATCAGTGCCAAAAAACTTGACTATGACTGTAATTATTTTACTGTTAGTAGTTAAAATATAATTTTATTAAAACTAGGTTAGATTAATAATGTATGGATCTTACTTTCAATATTCTTTTTAAATTTACACTGTAAATTTCTTAACTCACTTATTTACACTTTGCAAATAATTTGGTGATTTTTCTGCTCGCAAAGCTTCCGTATTTGAAGTTTTTTGCGGAGCGGATTTAAATCGACCTCACTGTCTCTTTACCAGGACCGGTTCCTAGCTCATTTAAAAGGTTATTTAATTCTCTATTCAGTAATATAAACACTAACATAATTATTTATACAAGGTGTACAAAAAAAATTTTATTAAAGAAGAAAAATTTTTTGCACACCCTGTATAAATAATTATGTTAACGTTTATATTACTGAATAGATAATTAAATACCCTTTCAAATGAGCTATCACACGAGCCCTACTCCCATTCAAAAAATCATCGATTACGTCATCACGCCCAGATGGATTACGTCATTAGTATTAGATATATGCCAAAAATTCTAATTTAAAAATAAAAATCGACCTCTAAGGATTTTTCTTCAAATTTGCCCATTCTCGAGATAATGAATTTAGGCATACTGAAACTTGCTCACTTTTACTACAGTGTCGTGTACGCTTGATTAATGATTTTGATTAGCAAATAAAAAACAACGGGGTTTTCCACATTGTATTGCAAAAAACTCTTCGGGATTTTATCAATCGATGTTTAAAGAATATATACTTACCTTGGCAACATTGAAATTTTCAGTTAAATGTCCGATTCAGGGTTAAAAATGGCCGAATTCTCAATTTTTAAATTTTTAATCGCTTATATTATATCAAAAACTATTAACCAAAGAGAAAAGTCACTGATGACCGTTTTTGTTTGGAATGATTAAAAAAAACCTAAAAAACTTTGTTCGATGTAAAAAAAAAATAATTTTCGGAAAAAACCCTAATCTTTCCCCTCGCCTGGCAAGGTCTTATGCTGTTCAGAATCGCCTGTGATTATACACATTTCTTCTAAATGACTTACTCAAACACATACTTAAGTTTAAACTTTACAGGAGAAAGTTTATTTTACCCCCTAAACTATGCACTTTTCGATTCACCTGGTAGATACATGTGGAGGGCTGATGCCTGCCAGGTCATGGTTTTTAGCCTTGATGTGCTATAAATTATCACTATACACATTTGTAGCCTTACAGGAGACCGTTCACTAGCTCTTAGACCACAATTTGTACTGCCCTCGTGACAATTTGACATAATTTCCCTCCCATTCAGATCGAAAAATTAAAACTGTCAAAGTGTCACTCGGGATACGACTCGGTAATTATAGAGTTCTTGTATAATTAAAATTGAAAATAGTTTTAGAACTATATATTTTTAATTTATTTCAGAATGTAGTATTCACAATAGAATACCGGTTGATGTATTTCCGAGAGCGTAGTAAATTCTGTTAAATATTAGAGTGACTATAAGAGCATTATTTAAAGTGGCAGGTTGATGTTTACAGATCCGATCTCTCTGAAAGTCCGTATTTTTAGATTTATGTTAAATTGTTCCGTCTTTCTTACCCTCAGCAAAATCCTACCGGAACTTCAGTGAAATATGTGTCATATATATTTATGTAAGTTTACATAAAGAGTTCAATTTGACTTCCTGGAAAATATATCAGCGTTATCCAGGAAAGTCATATTTTACTCCTGAAAATCCAGTACATAAAGTGCATCGTCATGTTTTGTCGTAAAGTGTCGGAGTAGGGCGTCTTAACACTTTGACTGCCGGGCTTATATCAGCTACAGTTCCTTTTTGTGTCCAAACGTACATACTTTTTGTTTTAACTTCTCAAGTTGAGTGGATTACTGTTTTATTTTATCTTATATATCTCTATAGGATTACACTAAAGATTAATTTTATCAATATACACCTACTGATGGCCAAAAAAATACAACATCTAGAAGGACAAATATTTTTTTTAAAATATTAATATTCATATTATTTGATAACATTATGAACAAATTTGCAACGTCATGTTCATTTAAAAATTAATAATAAGTGGCTCCTCCTTGATTTTATTTACCGTGAGTTATACTCTATAAAGTCACGTATCCATACAAGGGCGAACCCCGCTCCGTGTAGCAGCTCGAATGGATACGCTATGAGCTCCCCTACATATAAACCGCAAATCGGTTGATCGAAGAGGGTGAGCGCCGAGCGGGGTTTGCCGACGTATCCACTATGTGGAGCTGCTACACGGAGCGGGGTTCGCCCTTTTGTGGATATGTGACTTAACCCTTAAACGCCCAAGGGTGGGTAAAAAATGTCCACTTAATGCATAGTCCCTTGTAACATATTTATTACGTGTTTAAAAATGTTTTAAAAATTATTTATTTTTAAAAAGACAGCCCTTTATCGAATGTTAATTTGGTTCTACCGATATTTTTGAAAATAAAAGTAGCATCTTGAGTTAAATATGGGTGGGCATAAAAAGTTCACCCTTGGTAAAACTTGTTACTAAAGGATTCTATATAATTTCTTGTTGGCAGGAAGATAATCCATATAATTATCGATGTATAATTACATAATCTACATAATTATCCGTCAATGAGGAGGTTGAAAGGAATAATGTGGAGAAAATTGACAAATCTGAATTGCTGGCTTTTACTGGTATGTATGTTAATTTTGATGTACGTTGTAATTTTGTTGCAAGGTTTGTAAATTTTGCCCGATCAGGGAACGCAAAATTTTACGAAAACCACCAAAGAAATAAAGGAAGGATGAAAATTTGGCAATAGCTAATTGAAATTGTCTATTATTATATAAGAAAAAGTTTACAATTCTATCTACATCCCCTTTATTTTACAAAAATTGGAAAATACGGGGTGAAAAATTTTTTCTCGGGGGTGAAAAAATATACGTTTAAAATAAGTTCGGAATTGGATAAAATGACTAATTCTAAGTAACTTTTGTTCTATAGAGTTTTTTTAGTCAATACTTTTCGAGTTATTTGCGAGTGAATGCGTTCATTTATAACAAAAAAAAAATCATTTTGGACGGTTTTTCGGAGATAACTCAAAAAGTAAGTATTTTAGCGAAAAAAATATTCTTAGTAAAAATATAGCTTATAACAAATTGAAAAAAATGGTGTATGCGTGAGGTCTGCAGACCCAGTAGAAGCAGAGTTGCACCTCATGAAATGTAGGTTCTTCTTCGTCAAATTCCAAATCGAATGTTTCAATGTGAAATAAACAAAGAACGGAGCATTTTTTGGGGAAAATTCATTACAACTTTATAAAGTGCTTAAAAAAAGGTTTATTATTGTTTTTTAGAAAAACTTCTAACATTAAAAGTAAGTCAGTTACGCTCAAAATATTGTTGGTCGCTTTTATTTTTTGGTAAAAAAATGGCGAAAATCACCCCTTAATTAGCTTATCAAATAAAATTAATCGTTACCGCTTTAGAAGTTACTTTGCTTATGTATTGTTTATATTATCTATAAGTTTCATTGGTTAAAAGTGCTCAGTTTTGAAAAAAATTGGCTTTAAAATAAAACATTTTTTTTATTTTGAAAGAAATCGTAATTGTTTATGGAATCAATTTAAAACAATTTGGAATACCAAAAATCTCAAACAGTAATAAAATGTACGTTTTGATTTTCTGAAAATTTTTGATTTTTTGTCTTCTTGTTAGACAAAAATGGTTATGCTATAGCTGTTCAAAATTTGCCTAAACTCGTGATAAGTTACTCGTTCAAGCCATTTTAACTACAGCTTTTTCAAAACTAAGCACTTTGAACCGATGAAACTCACAGATCAAATAAATATTACATAGACAAAGTATCTTGTGAAGTGGTAATGTTAAAACGTATATGTGATGCTAATTAGGGGGTGATTTTCGCGATTTTTTTACCAAAAAATAAAAGGGACCAAAAATATTTGGAACGTAATTCAATTACTTTTAATATTACAAGTTTTTTTAAAAACAAAAATAAACCTTTTTCCAAACACTTTAAAAAAGTTAAAATAAATTTTTCCCCAAAAGTGCTCCGATTTTGGGTTATTGCACATTGAAATATTCGATTTGGAATTTGATGAAAAAGATCATACTTTTCATTAGCTGCAACTTTGCTTCTACTGGTCTACAGACCTCAGTTATACACCATTTTTTTCAATTTTTGATCGGCTATATTTTTGCTAAGAATATTTTTTTCGCTAAAATACTTACTTTTTGAGTTATCTCCGTAAAACTGTCCAAATATATGTTTTATTTTGTTAAACATAAATATGTAAATTCGCAAATTACTCGAAAAGTATTGACTTAGTGAAAAAAACTCTATAGAGGAAAAGTTGTTGAGAATTAGTCATTCTATCCAATTCCGTTCTTATTTTTAATGTATTTTTTCATCTTCGAGAGAGGGATATTCTCCTCCATTTTTGTAAAATGGAGAGGATGTAGAATTGTAAACTTTTTCGTTTATAATAATAGACAATTTCAACTACCCATTCCCAAATTTTCTTCCTTCCTTTATTTTTTTGGGGTTAGATTGTTCTTTGATCGGGCTAATTGTTTATACATATAAATATTTTAGAAGATGTGTTTATTAAGCATAACATTCTTAAGTTTAACAGTCTAACAACTCTCAATAAATATATTAGCTATTTTGGAGGTGGACATTTTTTACCCACCCTTGGGCCTACATGGAACCTAAAAAAGGTTGGGCGTTTAAGGGTTAACAAATAAAGATCTTTTGATGAAGATAGGGAAAGAATGCGAGGTCACAAAAACAATACAAACGAGTAAACTGGAATATCTAGGCCACATAATGAGAGGGGAAAAGTACTCCCTGCTAAGGCTCATAATCCAAGGAAAAATCTCGGGAAAGAGAAATGTGGAACGTAGGAGGATTTTCTGGTTGCGAAATTTAAGGGGGTAGTACGGGTGCAGTTTAATAAAATTGTTCAGAGCTACAGCCAACAAAGTTAAAATTGCTGTGATGGTAGCCAGCCTCCGATACGAGACTGTACTGCAAGAAGAAGAATAGTTACTCTATGTGGCATTAATCAAATTACGTAGTCTATATCATATTGCGGAATATTCATCCAGATTTTTTCAATGGCATGCCACAGACCTTCTAAGTTTGCTGGAGGGTGTCACAATCGATTTAGGTTTCGACCTACCATATCCCACATGTTCGATGGATGACACACCAGCTGATCTTGATGGCCACTCCAAAGTCTCTATACCATAGGCTCCAAGATTTTACGGACAATATGAGGTCTTTCGTGATCATGTTGATAGATCGCATTTGGACAAAACCTGTTGCAGTTCTTCAACAATATATCTTGGAGCTATCAGAGTGTCGTTAATAAGACCTCCAGGAGACGACGTGCATACCGGGATAGCGGCCACTAGATACCCCTTACAGCTTCGCCGAATCAATATTCCTATTCAGCGTCCTCAAAAGCCCACAGAAAGTTGAACTCATTTCCATGATTATGTTCCCAGTTGTGAATTTTTATTTTTTGAACACTTTCAGATGCACATTGGAAGATGCATTTTAGGCCTACAATAATGCAATTTTAATTTATCCCTGAATGTTGATGAAGCTCTACCGAATCGAATGCAAAATGTTTCATAACGGTCTGTCTTATTTTAAAAAAGTTAGAGGTTTAGGAGATTTTAGTGCTTTAGTTCCTCGCCTAATACTACAGGGAGATTACCTGAAAACATATTAGTACGTTCTTTAAAGGTAAAATATTGCAAAACCTCTAAATTTTAAACAACCGATTGGATTGACATGAAATTTGGCATACACATAGCTAACAAGTCAAAAAAAAGTAATATTGTGCCAATGTGAGTTTTACCCTCTTTTGGGGGTGAAAAATATATGTTCGAAATAAGTCCGGAAATAGATAAAATTACTAATTCTAAGCAACTTTTGTTCCATAAAGTTTTTCCACCAAGTTAATACTTTTCGAGTTATTTGCGAGTGAATATGTTAATTTTTCTACAAAATAACCACATTTTCAGACGGTTTTTCGTAAATAACTGAAAAAGTAAGTATCTGGTCAAAAAAAATTCTTGTCAAAAATATAGTACTTAAAAATTGAAAAACATGGTGTATATATTAGGTCACTATACTTAGCAGAAGCAGAGATATAGCTAATGAAAAATAGGTTCATATTCGTCAAATTCCAAATCGTATATATTATAAAGTGCCATAACTAAAAAACGAATTACTATTATTTTGGGGAAAACTCAGTTTAACTTTTTTAAAGTATTTAAAAAAATGCTTATTTTGTTTTTAAAAAAAATTAGCATCAACAGTAAACATGTTACGCTCAAAATAAAGTTGGTCCCTTTTTTATCAGAAATCGGGAAAATAACCCCCTAATGAGCATTTCAAATGAACTTAATTGTTACCACTTCACAAGTTTTTACTCGCGTACATATTGATCATATATATCGTTGATCATATGATCTGTAAGCTTCATCGGTTTAAAGTGCTTATTTTTGAAAAAGCTGTAGTTAAAAGGGCTTGAACGACTCACTTATCACGAGTGTATACAAACTTGAAAACACCGAAGCTTAACCAATTTTTGTCTTACAGAAAAACAAAAGAATACAAAATATTCCGAAAAGTAAAGCCAACTTTTTTATACTTTAAGATTTTTGGTATCTCTATCAATTTTTAAGTTATTTTGGAAAAGATCATTTTTTTCAAAATTAAAATTTTTAAAAATTTTATTTTAAAACCAAATTTTTTCAAAAATAAGCACTTTGAATCGATGAAACTTACATATAATATAAACACAACATAAGTAAAGTAACTTGTGAAGCGGTAACGATTAATTTCATTTAAGTTGCTAATTGGGGGGTGATCTTCTTGATTTTTTTTGCCAAAACAAAAGGGACCAACTTTATTTTGAGCGCAACTTGCTTAAATTTGATGCTTGATTTTTTTTATTAAAACAGAAATAAAGCTTTTTTAAAACACTTTAAAAAAGTTGAAATATTTTTCCCCCAAGAATGCTTCATTATTTGGATATTCCACATTTAATTATTTCATTTGGAATTTTTGAATAATACGAACCTATTTTTCATTAGCTAAACTCTGCTTTTGCTAGGTATAGAGACCTAATATATACACTGTTTTTTTCAATTTTTTATAGGCTATAGTTTTGCTAAGAATATTTTTTTCGACAAAATGCTTGCGTTTTGTGTTGTTTGCAAAAAACCGTCTAAAAACGTGGTTATTTTGTTGAAAAATGAACATATTCACTTGCAAATAACTCGAAATGTATTGATTTGGTGAAAATACTCTATAGAACAAAAGTTGCTTAAAATTAGTCAGTTTATACATTTCGGGACTTATCTTGGACATATATTTTTTCACTCCCAAAATGGGGTGAAACTCACCCCCACGGCAAAAGCACATATCTGCACCATATCACTTTTTTCTTTGACATGTTAGCTATGCGTACGCCAAATTTTATGTCAATCCAAGAAAGAATGCACTATATCGGCTTATTTGGTGTCAGTTCTTGTCTATCTACCGCTAGGTTTTCGAATAGGTGGGATATGCTGTTAAGGTCTTGTGATATTTTTTTTGTGGCTTTCCACAAGGAATAATCTGTGTTTTCTGTAGCTTTCAGTTCAATCAATTATTTATCTGTAGTTCTTTGCAAGCTCGGTTGAATTTTTTTTGTCTATTTCTATCTTGCTTGTTTGCCATATTTTTCTTAAGTGATGTGTAATTGTACCTGATTTCAACTGCTGCAGTCTTAGTATGATTTAGTCGTTGATCTATGTTGATTTAAAATTTTATTGCGGTATCACGTACCGCATATCAGTGTTTACGTTTCTATAGTTAAAAATAGTCCAATGTAATGTGTCGCTATTAGTATGGCAGCAAGTTCATCCAGTGATTGTACTTTTAACTGTTTTTAACATTATTTGAATATTTTTAGTTACGAATACTTAAGTTTTTTGTGTCATTCCGTTTATAAAGTATTTTTTAGAACCTCCACCATTGCTTTAATATTATGCATGCGTTCATAATTTTCTTGAAAAAATAAAGTTTATTTTATTTGGAGAATAGGCAACGGCATGAAATACCGCGTATCAGACTTTACGACCTGAAGCAACCACGTCAGCAGTTTTCTTACAATTTTTTTTTAGGATTTTGCTGTTTAATATTTTAGGCGTGTTTTACATTTTATTATAATCATCATCATTAAACCCGAATCTATCTACTGCTGGATATAAATCTTACTCAGTATTTTCCATTTATTTCTGTTTGTCGATCCGTCATCAGACCATCTTGTTAGCAGACGATCTCTATTTCTATGTGCTTCTTATCTTGGTCTCCAGTGTATTATTTGCTGTATCTATCTGTTATCTGACATTCTAGCTCAGTGTCCAGCCCAGTTCCACTTTAGGGTCATAATTCTGTCTATGACATCTGTCACTCCTGTTCTTCGTCTTATTTCCTTGTTCGTAATTAGTTCTCTACGAGAAATGCCCAACATTGACCATTTCATGACTCTTTGAGTAACACAAATATTATTTCTTACTTTCTTGGTTATTTTAAAGTTTCTGCACCATATGTAGGTACTGGCAATACACACTAATCAAAGGCTTTTGTTTTGAGACACATAGGTATTTCTGACTTAAGCACATAGCTCAGCTTGCCGAATGCCACACAAGTGAGTCCTATGTGGCGGCTTAGTTCGCATTTATAGATGAAGCATGATTTACATTTTATAGATGAAGTGAATTGTTCGATTGAAAGAAGGAATAAGTACAAAAGCGTTAAGAGAAGCAATAAATGGATAAGAAATACAAGAGGAAAATTAGCGGACACAATAAAATATATAAAATCTAAATCATAAATCGCTTTACGATGTTGTTATTAAAATGATTCGATTATCGCCGACTTTAAATTATTAAATTTACTCTACCATTAACGCTTTCATAATTATACGAGTATTGTATACAAGTATGAAATATAGTTTGGTTTGAAAATGCATTTAGGCAATAATTTCACATTGGTCGTTTTAACACAGTTTGGCGTTTTATCGGAAAATATAATGTTAAATACATTATAGTCGCATGTGCATTTTAGAAGCTGTATATCCTTTTTAATGTTTATTATTACACGTTTTTCAAATTTTGTCACAAAGGAAAAATTTATTTGATATTAAATTAGTGCAGTCACTGAAGGTGGATATGAGCTATTACCTCCGATTTCGTTGAACCTCCATCGATTTGCACGAAAATTGGTGAGTGGTTAGAGGATATCTCAATGAACAAAGGTGACATGGTGCCAACTTGCGCTTTTACCCTGGGGGTGGATGCCATCCCTCCTCGGGGGTAAAAATTATTTTATTAAAAATAACCCCACAATTCGATAGAGGGACAAATTATAAGCAAAATATTTTATATAAATTTATTAAAATAAATCAAAACTTTTTGAGTAACTAAAGATCAAATATTTTAATTTTTCGTGAGAAAAATGTATGTTTTTAACCGATTTTTCATAAATAACTCCAAAACTATTAGTTTTTGCAAAAAAGTTATTATTATCAAAATTGAAGCTAATAAAAATCTAAATAAACTCCTTACTAGAAAAACCTTTCAGTGTTAACTAAAAGTGAGTTATGGGTAGTTGAATCTATATTTCTTTCGTCGAGTACCCAAATCTAAGTATTCAAGCTTAAATACCGGAAAAATGATGCATTTATAACATAAACTTATTAAACATTTGTAAAAGTTCATAGAAATATCTATCAAATAATGCCTCGAACAAGTTGATAGCATTAAAATTTATGTACCAAAAATGTTTCAAAATGAATCTTTTAAAAAATTTTCCAAAAAATGTTATTGCTTTTTTGTAAATAACTCCGTTAATTTTTAAGACGTAAGGTTCACCTAAAAACTAATGGAAATTTTATTCCAAGAGCTATTAAAAAACGTCAAAATTAGTCTTTTAAACCTCTTACTTTTTTAAAAATAAAAGGTTAAATGGCCCCGGTTACATGATTCTCGCAGCAAAATTGAAATATTAATCGTTTCTATCTCGGTTATTTTTTACTCTATGGAAACAGTAAAATGGATAAAGTATTTGGAACAGAAAAACTAAAATTTAGTTATGTATGATTTTTTACGTATATTGAGTATTTTTGGAGTTATTATCAAAAGAAAATGAAAAGTACGGTAATTTTAAAAATTCTGATTTTTTTAAATTATATCTTTTTTTTTCAAAACTATGGATTCTAAACCAGTCAAAATTGTTGAAATCATTAATTATGTTAACCTAAAGAAATTCTTGTGAGGATTACTACAAATTTTAATTTTTGTGGAAATGGCGTATGTTTTATTTTTCACTTTTTCCTAAAAACATCGAAAGGGTTCTCTTATTTTTATCATAACTTGCTTAATTTTGATGCTGTTAACTTCTATTGGAGCTCATTTGATTTATTTCGAAGTACTTTGACAAGTGCTTAACAAGTATATTGTATAAAATGCATCGTTTTCCCGTTATGTAAGCTTGAATACTTAGCTTTGAGTACTCGTCGAAAAAAATATACATTAAATTACCCATAACTCACTTTGAAATAACATTAGATTAGTTCTTTAAGTAGGGAGTGTATTGAATTTTTTATTGTCTTTAATTTTGGTAATAATAGCTTTTTTACAAAAGGTTATAGCTTTTGAGTAATACGTGAAAAACAGATTTAAAACATGCATTTTTTTTAAAGAAAAAATAACATTTTTGATATTTAATAACTCAAAAAGTATTGATTTATGTTAATAACTTTATAACAAATTTTGTTTAGAAGTTGCCCCTCTATCGATTTCTGGTATTATTTTTAATAAAAAAAATTTCACCCCCGAGAAGGGGTGGCATCCACCCCCAGGGTAAAAGCGCAAGTTAGCATCATGTCACCTTTGTTCCTTGAAGTATCTTCTAACTACTCACCAATTTTCATGAACATCGATAAAGGTTCAACGAAATCGGAGGTGAAAACCTTCAGTGACTCCACTAATTTCAAAAAATATCAAGTTACGGAAGTATATAGACTAAAATTACACAAAAAAATGATGAAAAAAATTGTATTTAAAGTTTTATGTTTAAAAGTTCGGCGAGTCGTTGAAGTGGGGTTAGGGGGTTAAGAGGAAAAGAAAAAAGCTTCTGAACTTAAAAACTTAAATTTTTATTTTCTATCTTAAAAGAGCCCACGTATTATCCTGCTGAAGACGCAAAATTCTGGACTTACCTGACCTTTGTGTCACAAAGGGCTTTGATTTATCTATTTTTAAAACATAGTTCAACTGAATTCTGTTGTTCGACCATTCTTCACTTATAATAACTATATTTTCTGATACACCGAAGAAACTAAAAAATCGAGACTGCACACAAAACAACATCAAAGGGACTTCCATCAAATGCAAAGGAAGGAATAATCGATTAAAATATATCGAAAACTGTTATGGTATTTTATATTTAAAATAGATAGGGCTTTCTTATGGCAGAAACTTCTTAAAAAAAATAACAGTGAAATTTGTGAACGCCATACAAATTTTATGAGAGTTTTGTTCCCATAACCCCCTCCCACCCAAATATTTTTGTACGTTCCAATTAAATTTATAAAACTTTTTGGCCTCTTAGTACTTTCTCGATTAGCCAGTTTTCATCGAAATATTTGGAACATTTGTAAAATCCATCACATATTTTTAAATGGTTAAGTAAAATTAGAAAGACCTTGTAAGAATATGAAAATAATGTTTTATAGTATGTGGTGGATTTTACAAATGTATCAAAAGATTTTACAAAATTATCTCAATAAAAACTGACTTATCGAAAAAAACTGAGAGGCAAAGATTTTTTAACTTAATTTGTTTTTAAATATAATTGGAAGATACTAAAATATTTGGAAATATTTGGGTGGGGGTGGAGGTTTAAGGGAACAAAACCCCATAATTTTTATGGGGTGTACAAATTTCACTGATATTATTTTTAAGTTGTTCCTGCCATAAGAATGCCACGTGTCCATTTTTAATAAAAAATCTCTAATACTTTTTACTTTTTAACGGCTGTAACTTTTTTTTATGTGCGTATTTGGACTAACGTCAGTTAGGTTAAATCGAACTATTTTTGTCCCAGAATATGTGATTTAATTTATGACTTGCCTTTTTATTACACCCTGTATAAATCAGACTGTGCTATTGACAAGAACATATTAAAGAAATGCTTCAAGAATTGTAAAATACGCTAACGAAACTGCTATTAAAATAGCAGCTATTTTTATCTGCTATTTTCATTGAGCAGTAGAAAAAGCAGCTGCTATCTTAAAATAGCGGGTCAGACACATATCTAAACCTGGCTATTTTATAAATAAATGGTTACAATTCATACATCTTTAATTTTTTTAAAGAATGTATAGATTAACCTTCTTGTTCAAAAGTCGTTTTATGATCTTCTAAGCGGTAACAGAATCGTGTTTTTATACCTACCTTTTGTACTTAAACTAATAATAAAAACAATCAAAACCCATTGAGGGCAACTAAAATTAAATAAAAAGTCATAAATTTATTAAAAATAACATGTCATATAAATTTAAATTGCTAAAATATTTCAAGTATCGTAAAATGGAGTGACTTTGACCGATTTTGTACTTTTATCCTATAAAAATCATATTTTAAATTTTGCTTCATTTTTGTATATGCAAATATGTTATGAGTTTAGGCGTCTACTTTCAGTAGCTTAGATTATATTTACAAGAAAATAATCACGACTTAGAAAAATAAAAATAAAAAATGCCTTTGGTCAAGTTCACCCCATCTGGGGGGAAGTTGACCGTATATGCTTTTTGCCTGTTAAACTTATTTTTCTTTTAGGTGGGGTTAATTTGACCGTTTTTTAAACCATTTTTTCTTAATTCGTTATATCGTTGGATTTAACAACCCGTGGAATATTAATTCTTTTTATTTAATTTAAAAATGAATTCTTAGATATTTATAAATTTGAATCGTTAAAAATAATTTTAAAAATTATACAGGGTGGCTGAAGTATATCACAATAGATATTATTCTATGTTTTCGCTCAAATTCACCCCAGCGGTCAAAGTAACCCCATTTTACGGTAGCATATGGCAGGTTCAGTAGAAATACCATTGTACGTCAGTATCTACGTCAGAGATCTAAATAGACGTTATAAACAAATTACAAAAATTCCTGAATTCATTATAAACCAAAACAAATTAATATATTCAATGTAAATAAATAAAAACCTTAGAAATATAAAACAAGATTAAGTAATAATCTTATGTTAAAGTAAGTAATAAAAACGATAAAAATAATAAAACAAGTACTTATGGTAAATAATAAAAATAAATCTGAAGTGTCAACACCGCAACTGTCAAATAAGAATTACTAATTTATGTCAAATCACCTTCTTTCGATCGCAGTTAAAGTGTGATACAAGCAAGTGTGCTTTATAAAAACGCTTTATATTCCATTCATACAAATTAAATGAAACAAGTTATGGTGTATTTCTTTAAGTTAACATTAATAGAAATCTTCAAATATTATTTCTACGCGAGGAGTATAATATGTCTATACTAAGTTTACAATCAATATCACAAACCATACTTGATTTCCAAAGTTTATGCATTGTAAATTGTTATGATTCGGGAGAACTCCTAGTGGCATTTAACGTGTCTTGGTTCGTTTATTTCTACTGCATCTTAATTGTAAATATAGTATAGTGGCAGTATGTAATAAACTATGTCTATTGGCAGTAATTCCAGTGTACTTGGCTAAATAATTCTAAAAAGGAACAGACCTATGACTTTAACATTTTATGTTGGTATCACGTGATATGACGCAGATGACGTGCAACGGTATTTATACTGTACGAACCATACCTATGTTTAAAAAATATGTATTGATAAAAATAATCTACACATTTATCTTGTCTTTGTAAGGCAACAATAAGGTGTACACCGTCTCTCCCTTGGAATAAAGCACTAAATAATTACTGACATAATAATTAATAAGTCCATTCACATCTCTAAAACACTTCTCATTGAGTTTTTCATTACCTAGTGCAATAAAGCCATCTTCTCTTCGCCTAATATTTAAATGGAAAACTTTACTATCTTGCACAACGGATATTGTACCTAGAATTGAATTCTGAGAAGGCCTGATAACGAATGTCCCGTTCTGTCTTGTCCTCAATAAATTCTCCACGGATTTTCTGCTAATATCTTTGTAAAAATCTTCGGTGGCGTGTTTCACGTACTCTGGAAATAAGATGGAAACTTTATTAGTTCTGTAACAGATACGAAAGTAAAATATATTGTCTGCAAAAGGTGTTGTCACGACAAATAATGGGAATGTGGAATTCGAAAACAAAAGGTTTTTGGTAAAACATAAATAGATACTTGTTTAAAAACTAAAAAAGCATATTATACTCAGCATATATTTACATATTTTTTTACAATGCAAAAATTATGCCGTGCTAGCAAAAAACCCCTGCCCCTCGTTTCATACTTATAATAGTGAACTTAGGAGGGAGGAAATAAACGGACGTAAGCTTCTTCAAATAGTCATAATAAGTGCCGTAATAGTGATAGATGAGTTACAGAGCCTCTTTAACGGATAATTTTAAATGGACCTTATGGCAAGTGACACCTCGTTTGAAAGATAGGTATTAAACATACCTATTGAATCATACGAATTATGTTTGGGTTTAACCTGATTTTGATGAATACATTAAATAAAAACTAAAGTTATAAATAAAGTTATAAAGTTATAAATAAATAAATAAGATAAACTGATAAATAAAAAAGATAAGTGAAGATAAGAAGTATAAATGCTTTTAAATCAAAGATATTTAAATTGATGTTATTAATTCATTATTATTAATAAATTATTTAAAATCGATATTACTAATAATATGCAATCTTTTGATTTTTGATTCGATTCCAGCTGAAATAACTGCTAAACAACTTTTCCAAAATGGTATCTTTTCTATAATTTGTTCAGACTATGAGCGTTGACTGATAAATATTATACAAGTATACTGGTATAATATATTTATCAATTAACGCATAAGAAGTATGTCGTATGCTATTCTTGTGCATTATACCATTGATTGAAATTGTACAAGAAATAAGCGAACAAAATATGGCAACACTGTGAATGGGAAACATTCAGACGCCAAGTAGCAAATAAATAATAAGGTTAGGTCCAATTCATACTCGTACAACATGTCTAAATGAAATACCGGGTGTCCACTTATATTTTCCCCCATTTTAACTGCCTATAACTTCTAAACGGCTCAAGATAGAAATATACGGTTTTCGCTGAAATGTTTTATTTTAGCAAAAGTTTTGTCTGAATGGATTGAATTTTTTATATCGATTTCAAATACGAAAAAAAAATGGCGAATTTTTTGAAAAAAACGTTGTTGACTTTTTTTTAATGGAACACCCAGTATATTTTTCTGTAAATTGAAAGAAAGGTCATTCACCTATCCAGCGATATAAAGTTTTTCAAAATCGGTTGTCAACTCACTGAGTAATTAATTTTTAAAATGAGAGGTGCAACGTGAATATCACATACCTAAATAACATGACTAAGCAATTTGATATTTTATGTTATGTGATTTCCACATTGCATCGCTCATTTTAAAAATTAATTTCTCAGTCATTTGACAACCGATTTTAAAAATTTTTATATCGCTGAATAGATAAATGAACATTTTCTCAAGTTACAAAAAAGTATACTGGGTGTTTTAATAAAAAAAGTCAACAAAGTTTTTTGTTTCAAAAATCCGCCATTTTTTATTTAAAAGCGTTACAAAAAATGGCCATTTACCTAAAAACTTGAAAAAACGTTTATTTACCTATCCAGCTATATAAAAAATTTTAAAATCTGTTGTCAAATGACTGAGCAATTAATTTTTAAAATGAGATATGCAATGTGGAAATCACATAAATTGATAATGTTATGCGATATCCATGTTGCACCTCTCATTTTAAAAATTAATTACTCAGTGATTTGACAACCGATTTTGAAAAACTTTATATCACTGGATGGGTGAAGGACCTTTCTTTCAATTTACAAAAAAATATACTGGGTGTTACATTAAAAAAAAATCAACAAAGTTTTTTTCAAAAATCCGCCATTTTTGTTTTCGTATTTGAAAGCGATATAAAAAGTTCAATCCATTCAGACAAAACTTTTACTAAAATAAAACATTTCAGCGAAAACCGCATATTTCTATCTTGAGCCGTTTAGAAGTTATAGGCGTTAAAATGGGGGAAAATATAAGTGGGCACCCGGTATATAATTCTCTAAACAAATAGCCCCACAGACTAAAAATTAAGCAGCTAAAAAAAAGGTACAAATACTATAAATAATTATAAATAAGTAGTAATCAATTATTTTTATATATTATCAAAACAAAACAAAATGCGCTTGCGTCAACCACAATTCCGATAATCGAAATCTCATTTCGACAAGGTAAATGCTGTCGAAGTCATTTCTATTCACTATTACGATTATAGAGATTCCGAGGTATGTACATTGTACATAGTTATGGAATACGGATTTGGACTATTTCTATTCGACTTGGCCACTTCTATTCGATTTTACTGACTTCTATAATCGAAATGAGTTACAGAATAGGCATGAATGTCACTGAAAATGATAAACGTCAACAATATTAGTAAATAATGTATCAAACACATGCCGTATCGCTTATCCTTGTTTAAATTATTGTGGTTTCCATAGACAAGCGACTTAATTTTGCGATACTAGTTTCTGTGAGTAAAAAAAGAGACCTAGTATACAAAGTAATTCGTGAATAATTTCATCCATGTGCAAAGTTCCGTTGGAACAACTGTATTACCCTGTTTGTTTTATGTATATTCGATTGAAGGTGAAGATATTAATTAATCACTAATATTAATTACTTTTTCGTGCAAATGAACTTAGCTACTACCATTAAAACATTCCCCGTTCTTTTATACTCCACATTTTGTTAACTGCCGAAGTGACTTTCTTTAGAAAAAACATTTCCATTTATTTTTATTTCATTAGCGTTTCATTTTAGCTCAGCATTTTAAATAGGTTTCAAAGTGTCTTCTTGGATAACTAAGAAGAGATAACATCTATTTGTTTGGCGTGTATTTAGAAGCAATGACTACTTAACTTTAAAGGGTTTATTCTAATTGTTTGTATTGTTATTTTTGAAGTTATACTTCTTTACGATCGAGAGTGAAATTTTATAATACCGGGCGCATGCACACACATACAGTATGTAGTTAGTTGCTAATCTTTCAAGATATGTATGTATCAGCGCTGTCAGAGCAAATAAGTCATTAAAAGGATATATTAGTGTTTTTAGTAACTGTATTATTTATTATAATTTTTGTGTCTTCGGATTTGTCTTCCTCGGGAATAAGATATTTTATAATAATAGTAAGTATATTTAAAGTATTTTTGTATACTTCACTTGGTCTGTTAAATTTGTCAGTATGTATGAGAAATCTTGTAACCTGTCAAAGCGAAGGGAATATAGCTCAGTGGGAGAGCGTGTGACCGGAAATCGAGAGGTCCCGGGTTCCAATCCCGGACGATTCATATTCTTTTTTTTTTTTAATTTTTGGTATCGTTTTAATAAAAATTTTTTAAAAGTGGTAGGTAAGAAAGTGAGTTTAATATTTAAATAAAATACAAATAACTTGTTAAGTATATTTATTACTTTGAAATTATATAATAGAAATATAACTTCTTACGTGCGTACAAAGTACACACACATTCTTTTTTAATAGTGTCCCTGGATCTGTAAAGGAGCTGTAAACCTACAAGCTGGATGATATTATAAACGAGGAGATAACAAGAAGAATGGTAGTAGAATAAGAAATATTAAACTATATTCAAGACACACGTTTAATTTGGTAAGGACACGTAAGAAGATCAGATCGAAGTGTGTGTCAGTGATATGGAAATGGAGTATAGGAAAGAGAAAAAGAGGCAGACCCCAAAGTTCATGGAGGGATGAAGTGGTATAGTCAATGGAAAGACCACAAATTTAGAGATGAAGAATGGCAGGACAGAAAGGACTAAGACGTTTAAATGAAGTAAGGAACGCGGCGACATTCGTAGAAATCCAAATAAATATGTATAGGTAAAAAATTGTTCTATTTCTTCTACATTTATGTCTATAGTTTGAATAACTTTCAAATTACCATTAAATACTTTAACAAACGGGTTTACAAATAATCCGCTTTCAAATGTCGAAACTTTTTAATCTCCCAAAATCAGTTTTATTTTCCACAAACCTTTACGGTTATTTGTTAAGGCCATCGGTACATAATTCGCAAATGTTTTACGGCTATCCCTACTTTTTCTATCTTTACACGGCAAATTACGTGTAGTAAAATTCACACTGGTATGGATATGTAAACATTACTAGAATGTCATTCTACTTGACAATGTCATCATTATTAACTTTAAAGAGATGGCTTTTGAATGTTCTTGGATAACTGTTATTTGTATATTTGCAAATTATTAATTCAGTTAATAAGTGTGATAATTTTTTCACTAACTATGTATTCAGTGATTGTAATAATTTATATATAAAACAAAAACTAATACTCAATCGAAAAAAGAGGAAAAGTGTTTAAGTGATTTTTTAATAATATATTGTTAATATGGAATGCTTACAATTTTGAACATCTTTAACAAAAAAATACTTGGATTACAGAATATATCCTGATGTATTATCTGCCTGGATCTTCCATAAATAATAAACAATAAATAATTTTTTATTAAGTTCACGTTTTAAACCAATTTATTTATCAAATATATTATCAATATTATTTAATCAACAACTCAAAATATTCCCGATGCCATGTCAAATATTTAAAACTGTCACTGTCTTGTCATCATATTCTATTTGACTCAGTGCGTTGTATGACAAAGATAGCGAATGTTCGATTTGGAAAATATCACCACTGACATGGTGTCCATTTTTTTCGAATCCTGAAAAAACTAATAAATATTTTTTAAAAATTTAAACGCAGAATAAAAGTCTAAATTATTATCGAGGGCCGAAAGTCCCTTAGAATAAATAAAAAGTTTGTTTTGAATGAGATATTTGAAATTAAAAATCACACTACATTTTCTCTTTGTTTTTCATCCGTGTAATTTATTAAAATAAACATTATAGAAGTTTTCAGGGACTTTTTGCCCTCGGTAAGAACATAATCTTTTATTCTGCGTTTAAATTTTTCAAAAATACTTATTAGTTTTCTCAGGATTCGAAAAAAAAAAGAAACCCCATTTGAATAGCATTGAAGCCGAAAATACGAACCCATCCTCTTAATAGCTATTCATTTTGCACACAGAATTTCGGCTTTTCAACTTTTCCAGACTTTTCTTATACCAGACTAAAACATATCCTCAATACTTAAACATAATAACCACTAAAACATGTCGTGATAAATGCCGACGCCCCATGACTGTCGTTGCGTTAATAATCTTATTTTAGTAAAATTTTAAAGTAAATAAAGATTATCTTTAAAATTTGAAGCATTTTCTTTATAGTTTAAATCAAATAATTGTACGAATTTTAGACACTGTCATTTTTTCCTTAAGAGCAAACAGTAGCGATCAACAGGTAGCAACAAACGCGGTCCAAGATTGCAAAAGTTCTGCGAACTTTCAAAAGTGAGGCAACAGTGCGTCGGTAATTCGACACTGACAGTGACGTTTATACCATCAAAAACAATAATTTTTATACACATAGGCGCGAAATGTTGCCAAGTGAGTGACGTTCGATTTCTTGTTATAAAACAATCGATTTTTAGTAGTTCCAATGTGACACAAAATTTAGGCACGGGATAAAAAAGTTTATTTGAAGAAAGTGTGTTTTTTTGTCTTTCTTAATGGCGGTACAGGCTCCTTTTTTCAATATTTTATTTAATTACAGAGTAATTTCCACATATTAATATATTTTTCAAATTGGGCTCTGTACCGCCATTCTTTACTATATTACGAATAAGTGTGCCAAATATCTCGAAAAAATATTCAAAATTAGAGCCGCAATTTTGGAACGCGTTTGTTGCTACCTGTTGATCGCTACTGTTTGCTCTTAATAAAACAGTGCAATTGACATATTAAGTCTAATGGCATAACTTCGTTTGTAGAGAACAAGTTTTCAAATCCAGTGGTATATATTCACAAAAAAGTGTTAAATTGTTTTTAATGGAGTAATAGTGGTGTTTCTGAAACATTTTTGATGTGAGTATAAAGAATTAAATGTACAACACCTTGGTGCCCATTGTAATATCCTTAGGTCTCCTTGGACCTAAGGAGAGTAATAAACAAACGAAACAGGTTTAAAATTACAGCAACCAAAATGGGCTTCATGAGAAGAAGCTGTAGCTGTAGAAGATTAATGCCTGGTTAGCTTAGCTGAGCTCTGCTCATACATACTTGAGTACTGGGGCCACATTAGCGTCTAATACCGTTAATTATTGCATTATTTGCATTAGAAATATGTCAAATAATGCGATAATTACCGGCATTAGACGCTAGTGTAGCCCCAGTATAAGGATTTACATTTATATTTATATCTTATTTATATTTAGAGGCGTTCAGCCAGTGGCGTAACAAACTTCGTCGAGCCCCCCCCCCCCCGCAGAATTGGAAATGGGCCCCCTTTAAAAAATTACCCAATGCGACATGTGTAAAAATATACCTATACGTGTTACAGCCCAGTAAATCAACGTAAAATATGGCGATACCGCGTAGTTTTCAGTGTCACCACCGAAGTGGTCAACTCAAGACTTTTCGGGTTATTTATGAGTAAAAATGTATGTTTATTGTTCGACAAAAAAAACCACGTTTTTAGAAAAAAGAAAAGAATATTGTTAAAAAAATGTATCTAGCTTATAAAAAAAAGTGAAAAAAAATTAAGTCTATTGACCCAGTAGAAGAAAACTTGTAGCTCATGAAAAGTTTTTCTTATTCGTCAAATTCAAAATCGAATATTTCATCCTGAAATAACCAAGAAATGAAATATTGTTCGGGGAAACTCATTAGAACTTTTTAAAGTGTTTAAAAGAAGCTTTATTGTTTACAAAAGTTTCTAGCATCAAAACTAAGCCAGTTACGCTCTAAATACAGTTATTCACATTTTTTGGTAAAAAATTGTGAAAATCCCCCCTATTTAGCACCCAAAATAAAACTAATCATTATCGCCTTACAAATTACCTAACTTTTCACCGCTTAAAAGTGCTAATAAGTTTCACCGCTTCCAAGTGCTAATTTTAAAAAGGGTTCTAGTTTAAGGTCTTGAACGAGTCACTAATCACGAGTACAGTAGAGAGTCGATAATCCGAACTAATTGGTACAGGGGTAGTTCGGATTATCGAACATATGTTCAAAATACATACAAAGCCCATAAACATAGTACAAATGTACATACGTTTTAGTTACAAGGAATAAAACACCTGCATAATAAACAAATATATTGTATGTATTTCTGCATAAACAAAACAAAAATCCGCGGTCATATTTTGCCCATGTTGTCATAATAAATCCAAAAATTCTGTCCGCGATCATATTTTTTAATTTTATCATTTTTTTTTGCGTTCGGATTAGCGAACGTTCGGATTACCAGGGTTCGGATTATCGACGCTCTACTGTATATGCAAATTTTAAACAGCCATGTCTTAACCAATTTTTATTTTACAGAAAAACAAAATAAAGCCAAAATATTTATAAAAGCAAGACCTACCTACATTTCTTTACTCTTTGAGATTTTTCGTATCACTAATACTTTTTAAGTTACTTTGAAGAAAAGGCATTTTTCCAAAATAAACAAACTTTAAAACTTTTTCAAAAATAAAAACTTTGAACTGGTCAAACTTACAGATCATATAAACAATAAGTATTTATAATAAATGGTAAAGCTCTAATGATAAATTTTATTTGGGGTGCGAAATAGGCGCAGATTTTAACGATTTTTTTTACCAAAAAAGGGGCCAACTTTATTTTGAGCGTAACTAGTATAGTTTTGGTGCTAGAAACTTTTATAAAAAAAATAAAAATAAAGCTTTTTTTTCAATTCAACATTAAAAAAAAGTTTTAAGTGTTTTTCCCGAAAATTGCTTCATTTTTTTGGTTATTTCAGGTTGAAATATTCGATTTGGAATTTAACAAATAAGAATAATTTTTCATGAGCTTCAACTGTGCTTTTACTGTGTCGATAAACTTTGTGAATAAGTACACCATTTTCTGAACCTATAAGCTACATTTTTGCTACAAATATTTTTTCGATATCTAATATTTAATTCGATAAATACTTATTTTTGAGTTATTTGCGAGAAACCTGTCTGAAAACGTTGTTTTTTTTTAATAAACATATTCACTCGCAAATGACTTGAAAAGTATTAGCATAGATAAAGAAACTCTATAGAAGAACAAAAGTTGCTTATAATTAGTCAATTTATACAATTCCGGACTTATTTTAAACGTATGTTTTTCACCCTAAGCAGAAGTCACCCCCCGAAGTAAAATCAACCAACGGCATAAATCCAACTTTGAAGTAGAGTGTAACTAGAACCTAAATCCAAATTGTCAAGCAAATACGTCCGTCGTGACGCTGATAATTTCACTCCAAAACTGTCATTTACTGAGCTATTGGTGTATTCATGCATTGTTTATGACGACTTACATTTTTCATCTTTATTGGTATAGAATAAAATAGAACAAACATTACTAAATGATTACATTAGTATTATTCTATGAGATGAACAACTCTCTTCGTGCAGTATCTACTATGTATCAGCGAATATATCTACAATTTTATTAATTCGGAGAGACAACTTAATTTTCAATACTGCACTGCTTAAAAAACGTATGTATGCAAATAATATAAAAACACATTTTTACATATGTATTAGACAACAAGATGGGGCCCTTGGCATATTGGGGCTTCATGCTGCAGGGCCTCTGTTACGCCTCTGGATAATTGTATCAAAATACTAAACGTAGGTAAAGATTAAAGAGAAAACCCATTTCGGCAAATTTCAATTCTCAAATCTTTCACTAGTCACGTAAAAAGCAATATATTTAGTTTATTGTCAAACCATAAAATTTCGGTAGGCTGAAAGGGATTAAGTTTCTAGATATTATGAGATGATTCACTTGGCAAATACGTCTATTTAGAAATTTTCGTTTTTAATTTTAAACACACAACGTAAAATAATATAACAATAACAGATTTTTACATAATATCAGATGACAAGATGGGGCCCCTAAGCGATTGGGACCCCCCGCAAGCTTCACGCTGCGGGGGCCTCTGTTACGCCCCTGCGTTCAGCGCCAAAGTAGCTTAATTACCAAATGACAAAATGTTGGAAAATGGCGGGTAAAGATAAGCCTACATTACATTGTTGTTAGAATTTCAATGATAACTACGAAAAAGATACTATCGAATGTGATATTGATAAAAAATTATTTACTTTTATGATTTACCTACTGAATAAAAACATTCTATATTATTTATTTACTAAAATAAATGGCACTTAGCCTCCTTTGGCCCATCTAGATATTTATTAAACTGGCACTTAAAGCATAAATTGCTGGTGCATAGATCACTTTGGCGTTACATTCAATATGTCGCCTATTTTAAATATTTAATACGCCTATAGTAGCTTAAGTACCAATTTGGCGGTTTATTCTATTTTCATTAAAAAATTCACAACAGATAGTTTATTATAGAATTGTGAATGATTAATAATACAAATTACTATAAGTTGTTATTAGTGCAGTCACTGAAGGTTTTCACCTCCTATTTCGTTGAACCTCCATCGATTTTAATGAAAATTGGTGAGTAATTAGAGGATACCTGAAGGAACAAAGGTGACATGATGCCAACTTGCGCTTTTACCCTGGGGTGGATGCCACCCCTTCTCGGGGGTGAAAATTATTTTATTTAAAATAATACCATAAGTCCACAGAGGGACAAATTACAAGCAAAATTTGTTATATATAGTTATTAAAATAAATCAACACTTTTTGAGTTATTAAAGACCAAAGATTTTATTTTTTCGTAAAAAAAATTCATGTTTTAAATCGGTTTTTTACGTATAAATCAAAAACTATAAGCTTTTACAAAAAAGTTATCATTACTGAAATTGAAGATAATAAAAAATTTAATACATTCCTCATATAAAGAACTAAACCAATGTTAGTTCAAAATGAGTTATTGGCAATTGCATGTGTATTTTTTTCGACGAGTACCCAAATCTAAGTATTCAAGCTTAAATAACGGGAAAACGATACAATGTATAAAATATTCCTGCTAAATATTTGTCAAAGTACTTCGAAATACCTATCAAATGAGCTTCAGAGCAAGGTAATACCGTCAAAATTAAGCAAGTTATAATGAAAATAAAAGAACCATTTCGAATTTTTTAGGCAAAAGTGAAAAATAAGACATACGCCATTTCCACAAAAATTAAAATTTATAGTATTCCTTACAAAAACTTCTTCATATTAGCATACGTAATGTTTTCGATAATTTTGACCGGTTTAGAATGCATATTTGTGAAAAAAAGATATAATTTAAAAAAATCATAATTTTTAAAATTATTGCAATTCTAATATTCTTTTGATAATAACTCCAAAAATACTCACTATACGTAAAAAATTATATTTAACCAAATTTTAGTTTTTTCTGTGCCAAATATTTAACCTGTTTTAGTATTTCTATAGGGTAAAAAATAACCGAGATAGAAACGTTTAAATCTAAAATTTTGCTGTGGGAACCATGCAACCGGGGTCATTTAACCTTTTATTTTTTTAAAAAGTAAGGGTTTTAGAAGATTAGGTTAAACGTGCTTAAATAGCACTTAGAATTAACTTTCCAACAGTTTTTAGATAAACCTGATGTCGGAAACATGAACGGAGTTATTAAAAAAAAACTATAACATTTTTTGGAAAAATGTTTAAAAGATAAATTTTGAAAAAATTTTGGAGCATAAATTTTAACGCTATCAACATGTTCGGAGGCTCATTTTTGATATATATTTTTAAGTACTTTGACAAATGTTTAATAAGTTTATGTTTTAAAATGCATCAATTTCCCGTTATTTCAGCTTGAGTACTTAGAGTTTTTTACTCGCCGAAAAAATATACATTCAATTACCTATAACTCACTTTTAGTTAACGCTAAAAGGTTTTTCTAGTAATTGGTTTATTTGTTTTTTATTAGCTTCAATTTTGATAATAATAACTTTTTTGTAAAAACTTACATTTTTTGAGTTATTGATGAAAAATTGGTTAAAAACAGGCATTTTTCTCAAGAAAAATTAAAATCTTTGTTCCTTAATAACTCAAAAAGTTTTGATTTATTTTAATAACTTTATATAACAAATTTTGCTTGAAATTTGTTCCTCTATCGAATTATGGGGTTATTTTTAATAAAATAATTTTCACCCCCGAGAAGGGGTGGCATACACCCCCAGGTAAAAGCGCAAGTTGGCACCATGTCACCTTTGTTCCTTGGGATATCCTCTAACCACTCACCAATTTTTATGCAAATCGATGGAGGTTCAACGAAATCGGAGGTAATAGCTCATGTCCACCTTCATTGATTCCACTATTAGGCCAGGGTAATAAGACAAAAATATACCCTGTTCGTGACACTTCAGCAGCCAGGGTAATGAAGCGTTTTTTCGACAAGTAATACCTATAGGAACAAATTGTAACTATTTCCTGCGTAGGATCTGGCGGCCATTTTTATTTATAAACAATTAACTCTCAAAAAATGGCATTTTTCCCTTCTTTTTCAAATCAATAGAAAACAGTGAAACTTAATGATGTTTTTAGTACAAATATCTTTGAGATTATGGAAAAAGCTTTAAAATGACATATTACAAAGTTTGATATACTCATTTATTGTTAATATAATTGCCAAAGAAGATCGGAATTGCAAAAAAAATATCTTTGCAATAACTGCTGTAAAAATTAGTGTACAGGTTTGAAATTTTTGTCAAATGAGGGTTTTTTGGTGCTTAATATGAGATAAAAATTTCAAAGCGATTCATTCAATTGTTTAAATTTTATTCGAATTGTTTTTCTCAGAGAGCATTTTTTTTTGCAATAACATAAGTCAGAAAAAAATGACGTTAGAACCATTCCAGAGGTGTTAAATGGAAGAGCATGAGCTATGTTTTCAACTTGGTTTAAAAAATGTGAATAAAAAATGCATTTATTAGTAATAAATAATAATGCAAAAGTATCGTAAATCTGTCCTTATAAACTTTGTGAATAACTTTTTCCAAAAAAATTAACTTTTTTACCCTGTTTTAAATGCACAACTACTAAGTAATGTTATTTATATCATAATTGATAAAAAATTGTAATAAATATATATAATTTCTTATATAACAAAATAAAAAGCTTATAAGGAAAGATTTACGATTCTTTTGCATAATTATTTATTACTATTAAATGCATTTTTTATTCGCTTTTTTTAAACAAAGTTAAAAACATAGCTCATGCTCTTTCATTTGACACCTGTAGAATGGTCCTAACGTTATTTTTTTTGCCTTATGTTATTTAAAAAAAAATGCTCTCTGGGATAAACAATTTGATTAAAATTTAAACAATTGAACGAATCGCATTGAAATTTTTATCACATATTAAGCACCAAAGAACCCTTACAGTCGGAAAAATGAAAGAATACCCATGAACGAACATATAAAACACGTTGTATTTTCCTGTCACCGTGTCACAAAGAAAATTGTCCAACGCAAGTACATGTAATAATAATTCTTACATGTACTTGCGCTGGAAAATTTTTTGTGTGACACGGCGACAGGAAAATACAGCGTGTTTTATATGTTCGTTCATGGGTACTCTTTCATTTTTCCTACTGTATATGACAAAAATTTCAAAGCTGTACACTAATTTTTACAATAGATATTGCGAAATTATTTTTTTTTACAATTCCGACCTTTTTTCGCAATTATATTAACAATAAATCAATATATCAAACTGTGTAATACGTCATTTTAAAGCTTTTTCCACAATCTCAAAGATATTTGTACTAAAAAGCCATAAGTTTTACTGTTTTCCATTTATTTGAAAAAAAAGGGAAAAATGCCATTTTTTGACACTTACTTTGTTTATAAATAAAAATGGCCGCCAGATTCTACGCAGGAAATAGTTACAATTTGCTCTTATAGGTATTACCTGTCGAAAAAACGCTTCAGTACCCTGGCTGCTCGAGTGTCATGGAAAAAACCTTATTACCCTGGACTATATATAGGTTTTGGACGTTTTCGTTGTGAACACATGGATCTATGCGGTGAAAATAGTGGTATATTTAGCTGTGATAGCTCGTTTTAAATGTTGATAATAAATTAGATAAAATCATAAAATAATAGCTTCAAAGTTGTTGTAGTAAAGTATTGTTATCGAAGATTACTTTTTATCTATTACACCTGAAAAAAATAAATTCTTGATAGAAATATTTTTATTAAAACGAATCCATTCACATAACCTACAAAATCTTCAACGTCTAAAATAACATAAGAATGAGCTTAATAAATAAACTTACCAGAAGTGATAACTGAACTACACATTGAAGAACAAATATTTAAGATTTTATTAGTGCTGCTCTTAAAACTCGAAATTTTATTAATAAAACACAACCAGCGAATCAATAAATCACTACAAACAGTAAGGCACCCGGCTCCGATAAAATACATCCAGAATTTTTACTCCATTGTGGCAAATATGCTAGGAAATGGCGGGCTGATTTCTACACAGATATATTAAAATCAGGAGAAATCCCCCATTTCCTTAAAAAGACCTCCATTATAGCCATATTGAAACCAGGAAAAGCAAATGATCAACCCCAAAACTACCGATCGATTGCACTGCTGAGCTGTGTCTATAAACTGTTGGAACGCTTAATCCACAACAGAATTAGTAACACCATATTGGGGGTGATACCTATTGAGCAAGCAGGGTTCAGACCTAACGGCAGCTGCACAGATCAGATCCTATCCCTAACAACACATATCGAAGCAGGTTTTCAAAGAAAGCAAAAAACATCCGTTGCTTTCATTGACCTATCAGCTGCATACGACACCGTCTGGAGACAAGGACTAATCTGCAAACTGATCCGTGCCATCCCGTGCCAAAAGGTAACCAAACTCATTGATAGCATGCTCACCGACAGACCTTTTCACGTCACAATGGGCAATTTAAGAAGTGTCCACATGAAGCTCAGCAATGGACTGCCACAGGGATCTGTTTTGGCACCCTTACTCTTTAATTTATACATCGCGGACCTACCTAGGACAACTTCGCAGAAATTTGGGTACGCTGACGATTGGGCCATTGCAGCAAGACATAATAACATGAATGTTACAGAGACAATACTGACGGATGACCTTGCTGTTATGGGTGAATATTTTCGCAAATGGAGGCTACGGCCCAATGCAACGAAAACTGAAGTGTGCTGTTTCCATCTGAATAATGCCCAAGCCAACAAAAAACTCTCCGTTCACTTTGAAAACAGACTACTCGCTCATAACTCAACACCAAAATATCTTGGAGTGACTCTTGACAGAACCTTAAGTTTTAAGGAACACCTACAAAGAACGGCAGAAAAACTGAAGATGCGAAATAATATAATCCAAAAGCTATGTGGCACCACATGGGGGTCCTCAGCCTCCGTACTCAGATCATCCGCTCCCGGACTCGTATACTCGGCGGCTGAATATGCTTCGCCGGTATGGCTCAATAGCAAACACACGAAGATAATTGACACCCAATTAAACCAGACAATGCGAATGATCTCAGGTACAATTCGACCAACACCGAACTATTGGCTTCCCATTCTGAGTCACATTCCACCGCCTAAACTAAGAAGAAGTCATTCTCTTCTCAGAGAATATCGAAAAATCGAGGCTAACCATCAACTACCCATCCACCATGATAAGCTTGATATCGAAATGAAAAGACTGCGCTCCAGATATCCCCCATTGTTAAGGGCCACCTCCCTACATCAGGAACATTTCGACATTACCAACGCTTGGAGAAGACAATGGGAGAGCGACTCACCACAGGAATCACACCAAATGGCCTGTATCGATCAGAAACCGCCAGGCTTTGAACTGCCCCGCAATACATGGACGGCGCTGAACAGAATAAGGACAGGGATCGGTAGATGTGCTGACAGCTTGCATAGATGGGGAAAGGCCCTTACTCCTGAGTGTGATTGTGGTGCGCAACGGCAGACCATCCGCCACATTATTGAGGAATGCCCCCAAAGGCGATACCCTGGAGTTTTCGATGAGTTCCTGAATGCGTCCGAAAATGTTTTACAGTATATTAATACATTAGATGTTCGTTTGTGATACTTCATGTAGTGTTTTATATACTTTTTTTTAAAATTATGTGTTCTTGTTGTATCTATGCCATACGATAAATAAAATAAACTACAAACAGTGAATGTGTTGTAATACAATAATCACATACAGTGTGGCACTTAAGTCAGTCTGGCATCAAACGAACACGTTTTGTCAATGTTGCTTCAATGAATTTTTAATAAAATAATAATATTCCTGCTTGTTATTGTCGTTTCTACCAATTTGGTGCCATAATATAACTCTCACAGAAGCCGATAAAATAGAAATCGCAAGTTGATACTTTATGGCGCTTAAGTCAGTTTGGCGCTGAACGATTCCAACCAGGCACAAGCCATGGAAAGAAGAGGCCCTGAAGATGAAGAATGGTAGGATAGAACGGACTGGAAACGTTGGCTCAAAGAAGGATAGCCGTAGAAATCTTATTACATACATATTTTACTGTGGTGTTGCTTAAAAGAAAATCATCAAAAATAACTAAAATGCTCTATTTCTCTACATTTATCTCTATAGTTTGAATAACTTTCAATTCCCATTAAATATACTTCGACAAAAGGATTTACAAATAATCCGCTTTCAAATGTAGAAACTTTTTAATCTCCCAAAATCAGTTTTATTTTCCGCAAACCTTTACGGTTATTTGTTAATAGCTATTCATTTTGCACACAGAATTTCGGCTTTTCAACTTTTCCATTTTTTAGCACTATGCCGAAAATTCTAACAAATTTCAAATACGTAGAGCAAGTTCGTAATGACCTTTGAAATCAGTTGGAAAATAACGCTTCCGTTTACAATTTTGCCCCAAAAAACGGAATATCGAAGTACTATTACGGATTAATTTGCACCTCGCAATTTGTTTTTTGTGAAAAAACTCGTCAAAGCTATAGAAACAATTTCGTTCGAATATATAAAATCTATTTGTTAAATTGTAAGTTTCATTTATTTTTATAACAAATGCTTAATTTGTATTTAAAACATCTAGAACAGACCAATTAGAACAAAAGTATAAGCAATATTTTTTTATATAAAAAGTATTTTGTAATCTGTTAAGTATCAACAATAAACAAAAGTAGTGACATTGTGAGTTGTGGACTGTGAGAATCTCTTTATAACCTACGTTGTTTTTGGGAATTTTGTACATAATAGGTTAAGTGCAAACTGTTGTCATGATCTTCCAGCTTGGTAATACATATATGCACATTAGAAAGATGAAAACAAATAGATGTATAATATAGCCGGTTCGCTAAACTCAGACATAACTGGCTAGTGATTTTTTTAGTAAGTAATTTTGCCAATTTGGTAAAATTGGCAAACAAATAATTACTAAATAGTTATTAATTACTGAATAGTTAGTAATTTTGCCATTTTTGGCAAAATTGGCAAACAACAAAAAAATAACCTACTAAAATCACTGGCCAGTTGTGTCTGAGTTTAGCGAACCGACTTTACTACCGATTTCATACCTGTCTGTCTGTCCATAAATATAACTTCTCCGTTATTAAAACAGATAGAGCTTGTAACTCAAAGATGGTATTAGAGGTGAGAGATTTGACCTCGTACTTTGTAGCGTTTTACATGTCTGCTCTAATGGGATCAAGGATAAGATTAACTATATAGATACTTTGGGTCGAAATGGGGCTAGTAGAAGGAACAGACACATAAAGCTCCATGCATACGGCAGCTCAGTTTTTTGTGCGGTGGCAGGTCGTGGAATCGTTAGGGGGGTAAGAGGGTTTAAAGAAGACTAACTACCTTATCCAAATAAGCAAAGGATACTTACACAGACTTGAGGACTTTCCTACTATTTAAAGAAATTTGAACGCCGTTTGAAAAATCCTCAAATTCACATATCGAGTACTTACTGGACATATTCCGTACTTATGGGAACCAATTGGGGGACATTCATCTTAGATTCCTCGTTGGGTCAGACTGGGCTATTATTTACTATCCTATGGCTTCTATGCCATTTCTTTTTCTTTACTCTAAAACTTAGATATTTAATTTGTATTAGACATCTGGTTAATAATTTTCCAAAAAAAGGTTACAGAAATAAAAATAGATACATTTTACAATGTTTATTCAAATAAATACCTTATTATTTTTACTTTGAGAAAAAACATATTCTCAAACAAGAAATGAATAATAAAAACAAATATATGATTTTACAATTCTTAACCTTATTTTTAGCAGTGTACCTCTAAACAAAAATTTGACTTATGGCTGTCAAAAGTCACTGTCATTTTATTTACTTTACATAAAACTTTCCATTAGTTACCATATTGAAAACAAACTATTTAAATATTTAAAACCTTTACCAAATTTATATCCACTTGGAATTTAATTAAAATAGACATTATTTCATACCTTTATTTTTAAAACAAAATCCAATCGTCACTTCGCACATAACCAAAATTTTCCATTCAAGAAGGGCGGGGAGGGAAGACATTCAATTTTAACCAAACAGGAAACAGTTGATACCAAATAACATATCATCGGGGTACTTCAATACAGGAATTCTTACAGGAACAGGAACAAATCCTTAACATCATCATAAAAACAGGAAAAGACAGGAACCACGCACTTTTCTACCGGCAAACCAAACTGCATCACAATAATACTGTATAGTACTCGATTTTCACATGAATATATCCAAGTAATGCTGTGAAATTTTGCACCTGTGTTCCTTAATATTTTTATAGGACAATTTGCAAGTAATTTTCTTAGTTTACCATAACAAAAAAAGCCATTTCCAAGCCGGCAAGTGCGATTTTCTGAGAGTCTGTTGAGTTCTACCCAAAAAGATGTTCAACCTTCAAACATACTTTTAGAACTAAACTTTACTCATCACCTTTCTCAGTGAGAGACGCTCACGCGTCAAGCCGATCACACTCTCTCGGCTGAAACATTGGCCAATCGGCGGAGAGAACTCAATGATCTTTCAAAATTCTGACCAATAAGAACAGGGAATATTTCGCGCTCAAAGAAAGGGAAATATACTCGGGACTTTTCAACGAATCCTTCTAAGAACTATCTACGTAGTTAATAAATGCTTACAACATAAACAGGAATTTTCCTAAGTTATACAATGTTGCGAAATATTTGAAATATTTCCAACAGGAGCGGCTTAAGAAATTTTACTGATATATAAACTCACCAAATACATTAGAAAAATAGATATTTTCCTTGGGATAGGATATACAATTATTGGATACTATTTACAAAACATTGTAGCGGAAATCCATCTGCTACAACTTCCGGTTTTACAGTTTCAATTATAACTACTGTTTTAATATAGCCGAAACAGTACAAGCGATATATTACTCGACGAGCCTTAGTAAGACGAGAATAACTATGTACTTCCAATTTTTATATTACTTTCGGTTGAAAAGGTGTAATCGGAAGTGCCACATTATAGCGCCAGAAATAGTAGGGCTAGAATATTTAGTTCCGATTTTGAAGTCATTTCCGTATAAGAAGTTATGACCGGAAATTTGGCAAACATGACCAAAAATTAGTGAAATCTTATATCAATCACACGAAAAGTTCAAATACCCACTTCCAGGTCTACTTCCGTTCACGTTGAGTGGATAACTAGGACTTACGAAGGCCAAGGGATTGGTTCATTGTTTTCTCAAGTGCTGTGTTTGAGTAGGTATGCGGACTTTTAACTTGTTTATTTTAGTTTTCTTTTGTACACTTTTTATAATCGCATTAAATTCTACAAAGTAATTTAATAACATTTTTATGTTCTATTTTTAAAGAAACTTCCTTTGCCTATTTAGGAAGAAAGTTCTAATTTCTTGAGTGTAGTATCCTACGTATAAGTAATCTTAAATACTAACTGAAGCGTATCGTCCCCAAATTTAAATGCTTTTTAGTTCCCGCAGCTACCCCTAGTAGCGTTGACCACCGCAGAAACGAAACGAATATTTATGAGGAACTCGAAAGCGGAAGATTTAAAAGCCGACAATCCCAAGCCCAAACAGGACCTGCGCCCATGTTTTCACCCATTTTGAAAAAATGTTGAATTATCCATGTCCGTCTGTCCCAGAGACTTTGTAAACACAACTCCTCCGCCATTAAACCAGATAAAAGACAAGTGAAGTATCGAATGGAAGCTTATAACCGTGCTTATAACCAGTGGCGTAACAAACTCCGTTGGGGCCCCCCGCAGAATTGGAAGTGGCCCCCTTTAACCCTTAAACGCCCAACCTTTTTTAGGTTCCATGTACGCCCAAGGGTGGGTAAAAAATGTCCACCTCGAAAATAGCTAATATTATATTTATTGAGAGTTGTTGGAAATGGATTAAACTTAAGATTCTTATGCTTAATAAACACAGCATCTTCTAAAATATTAATATAAATAATTTATAAACCTTACAACAAAATTACAATGTACATCAAAATTAACATACCAGTAAAAGCCAGTAATTCAGATTTGTCGATTTTCTCCACATTCTTCCTTTCAACCTCCTCATTGGCGGATAATTATGTAGATTATGTAATTATACGTCGATAATGGTATGGATTATCTTCCTACCAACGAGAAATTATATAGAAACCTTTAGTTACACGTTTTACCAAGGGTGTACTTTTTATGCCCACCAATATTTAACTCAAGATGCTACTTTTATTTTCAAAAATATCGGTAGAACCAAATTAACATTCGAGAAGGGGCTGTCTTTTTAACAATAAATAATTTTTTAAATATTTTTAAACACGTAATAAGTATGTTACAAGGGAATACGCATTAGGTGGACATTTTTTACCCACCCTTGGGCGTTTAAGGGTTAAAAAATTTATTAATGCGACTTGTGTAACAAAAATTTATAACTGTGTTATAAATCAGTAAATGAACGTAAAATACCGCGATACCGTATAATTTTCAGTGTCACCGCCGAAGTGGTCAAGTCAATACTTTTCGAGTTATTTGCGAGTAAAAATGTTTATTGTCGAAATGTTTATTGATCGAAAAAAATGTAGCTATAAAAAAATGAAGTCTATCGACTCATTAAAAGCAAAGTTGTAGCTCATAAAAAATTGTTCTTATTCGTCAAATTCCAAATCAAATATTTCAATGTGAAATAACCAAAAAATGAAGCACTCTTCTGGGAAAACTCATTAAAACTTTTTTAAAGTGTTTAAAAAAGCTTTCTTTTTATCTTTTTATAAAAGTTTTTAGTATCAAGCGTTAAAGTTAACCCCTTTTTTTTGGTAAACAATATTGTGAATATCTCCCCCTATTTAGCACGCCAAATGAAGCCAATCATTCCGCTTTACAAATTAATTAACTTTTATTTTAAGGTGACACAGTAGCGATCAACAGGTAGCCAAAACGCGTTCCAAGATTGCGGCTGTAATTTTGAAATTTTTTTCGAGATATTTGGCACACGTATTCGTAATATAATAAAGAATGGCGGTACATAATCCAATTTGCACAATATATTAATACGTGGAAATTACTCTGTAATTAAATACAATATTAAAAAAACGAGCCTGTACCGCCATTAAGAAGAACAAAAAAATACACTTTCTTCAAATAAACTTTTTTATTTAATGCCTAGATTTTGTGTCATTTTGGAATTACTAATGAAATAAAAAATTTTAGTTGTTCCAAAATGACACAAAATCTAGGCATCAGATAAAAAAGTTTATTTGAAGAAAGTGTATTTTTTTGTTCTTCTTAATGGCGGTACAGGCTCGTTTTTTTAATATTGTATTTAGTTACAGAGTAATTTCCACATATTAATATATTTTTCAAATTGGGCTATGTACCGCCATTCTTTATTATATTACGAATACGTGTGCCAAATATCTCTAAAAAATATTCAGAATTACAGCCGCAATCTTGGAACGCGTTTTGGCTACCTGTTGATCGCTACTGTTTTCTCTTAAGTGCTCATTTTTGAAAGGATTTTAATCTAAATTCATAATCAAGACGCAGTAGAAATAAACAAACGTTAAATGTTACTAGGAGCACTCCTGAATCATAATTTGCAATGTATAAGCTTTGTAAATCATAATTTGGAATTTACAATGTACATACATTGTAAATTATGATTCGGGAGTGCTTCTAGTAACGTTTAACGTGTCTTGGTTTGTTTATTTCTGCTGCATCTTGATTGTGACCGTAGTATAGTTGAAAGCGCTTGAACGAATCATTAATTACGAATGTATGCAAATTTTAAACAGTTATATCTTAACCAATTTTTTTCTTCCAAAAAAAACAAAATAAAACCAAAATATTAATAAAAGAAAAACCTACATTTCTTTAAAAATAGGTTCGAGATTTTTCGTATCATTAATACTCTTTAAGTTATTTTGAAAAAAAGGACTTTTTGAAAATAAAAAATTTAAACGAGGAAGGCGAAAGACTCAGATACAAAATCTACTGTAATAAAACAATTATAAATAATTGAAATAAAATAATAAACAATATTTTAAATCCAAGATTTTTCGTCACAAGGAACTGCTTTTTGGTGACATCCCGAATCTCCGACTTTAATAATTTATAAGCACGGAGACGACGAATAATATGGAAGAAAGCAGAAAAGACAACGATCACGTATCTACTCTCTTTTCGTCTAGGAAAAAGAGCTGAAAGACAGTTTCGAGTACTTACTCAAAAATCTGAGTAAAGATGAACAAGGGTTTAAAAAAGGTTTTTTTTACTATAAAACGAACTTTTTTCAAAAATAAAAAAATTGAACCGGTCAAACTTACAGATCATATAAACAATACATGTATAAAGTAAATGATAAAGCAGTATGTAACGATTAATTTTATTTGGGATGCTGAATAGGGGGAGATTTTCACATTTTTTTGATAAAAAAGGTTATGATGCTAGAAACTTTAATAAAAAAAAAGCTATTTTTAAACATTTAAAAAAGTTTCAATGAGTTGTCTCCGAAAATTCCTTCATTTTTTGGTTATTTCACGTTGAAATATTCGATTTGAAACTGGAAGAAGAAAAACAATTTTTCAGGAGCTACAATTTCACCGTGTCGATAGACTTCATGAATATACCATTTTTTTGTTTTTTTATAAGCTACAGTTTTAAAAATATTTTTTCGATAATTTTTCAATAATATTTAATTCGATAAAATACTTATTTTTTTAGTTATTTGCGAAAAACCCCCTGAAAACGTGTTATTTTTGTCGAAATATAAACAAATTTCACTTGCAAATAACTCGAAAAGTAATGACTTAGATAAAGAAACTCTATTGGACAAAAGTTGCTTGTAATTAATCAATTTATCCATTTCCAGACTTATTTTAAATATATGTTTTTCACCCCCAAGTAAAAGCAACCAACGGCAGAAGTCCAACTTTGAAGTGGAGGGTAGGTAGAACCTAAATCCAAATTGTCAAGGAACTCCGTCGTGACGCTCATAATTACACTCCAAACGGTAATTTACTGGGATATACTATTTTTTTTCTCATGATCATCTTTCAGTTCGTCACAGTTTTTCGATTTCTTTCTAACGCATTAAATTGTATATGACAGAAAAAAGGCACGTCGGTGATTACTTTGGTAATTATTCTAGTTCGGTGATTATTCTAGTTGTCGATAGATGGCGCCATAATAAAAAAAATAATTTTTTTAATTATATAATAATATTACAAATATAATCTGTATAATTTGTAAGACTATACAAATCAAAGAAAATACCATTTTATAAATGCAAGAAACACATTTCATTTGTTTTTATTCCAAATTGAAAATAAAATGTGGCAACTGTCAGATTTAACTAAAATGTCATGTTAGAATAAATGTCATAAATGTGTATTATCACCGACTTACCCTTTTTCCTATCATTTGTTACGCACTGAAAAATGCTCATGAAAAGGACAATATTAGTGTGTTCATGCAATGTTTATGAAACTTACATTTTTTGTCTTTATTGATATAGAATAAAATAGAACAAAAATTAATAAATGATTACATTAACATATTTTTACATATTATTATATTAGATATTGGGCCCCCTGCAAGCTTCATGCTGCGGGGCCTCTGTTACGCCCCTGCTTATAACCAACGAATGGGATGGGATAATAAAAGTGAGAAATTTGACATAGGACATAGGGTTTTAGAGTTGCAAACCGGAAGTACTGTTTTATTAAAGTCGCCGAAATAATACAAGCGTATTATTCGACGCGCCTTAGCAAGACGAGAACAAATATATACTACCGGTTTCATGCCTGTCTGTTCTCCGTTATTAAACAGATAGACTGTCAAATGAAATGTCGAATGAGAGCTTGGAACTCAAAGATAGTATTAGAGGTGACCGATTTAACCTCGTACTTCCGGTTTTACAGTTTCAACCGGAACTACTGTTTTAATGTCGCCGAAATAGTAGAAGCGATATATTACTCGATGCGCCTCAGCAAGACGAGAATAACTATATACTTCCAATTTTTATATCACTTCCGGTTGAAAAGGTGTAATCGGAAGTGCCACATTATAGCGACAGGAATGGTACGTGATATATCAATCATGACGTATTGAAAATTCGAGCTCGACTACTTAGTTCTAATTTTGATGCCATTTCCGTTTGTTTGGCAAAAGTTATGACCGGAAGTTTGGCAAAAATGACTAAAAATTAGTGAAATCTTATGTCAATCGACGCAAACTTACACAAAAAGTTCAAACATTGACTTCTAGGTTTATTTCCGGTCACGTTGGGGGGAAAACTAGGACTTTACCAATTGCTTACCCGGCAGCCTGCGAGGTCTTTAGGAATTAGTCGCTTAAGTTTGAGATTGTGCTTTCTTAATGATAAATCCCCCTAGATTATTTAAGACATTTTTACACCTCAGTCACCCCCATTGTGATCTCTTTTTTAAACTTACACAAATTCCAACAGCTACCAATAAGTTAAATAAATTCGATAACTTTAAATCAACACAAAATTGCTTTTTTAAATCTTAGATCTCTTGACAACAAGATTTGTTTACTGACTTTAGTTCTCGAGTACAAACATTTGTGTAATGTGGTTTGCCTAACCAACTCCACTGACAATATACGTGAATACATATTTAATTGCAACATCTAGTTTACTGAATTTTAAATGATTATTGTAGTAAAGAAAAGAGAGACATTCTCACAAACAATTTATTTTACAACTGACGACCGGTTTCGCTGTCTACAATATTCACAGCATCTTCAGGTCACGGTAAAAGTAAAATTAAATGCTACAAATAACAAAAAACCAGAGTTAGTTAAGTGGTCTGGTTGAAATCAAAAGGGTAGTGATCAAGCCAATATTAAAGTATATATATTTATGCATACATATAAATACTAAAATGTACGTAAATATGGTTTAACAACCCTCACACTCGCATACATGCAAGCATTCAAATGTACTGGCAACTAAAGTATGTCAAGTATAAGTATAAAATGTACACTTACTTTCTGGTATAAGGAAAGAATATAGTAGTATTCAATATCATACTTTTTCTCCAAATTATGCTAAAGGGAGAGATGGTAGAGGGACAGATTTGATTGTAATGCACAAACAAAACAAAATAAATTGGCAGGATCTTGAGGGGATTAGTAAGGGAACACGACATTAAACCGTGAAACCAAAAATTGTTAGTTATATATAAAGTGATGTTATTTTTAAATTTTTTAATTAATAGTGTATATTTTTAATAGTGTACATTTTTAATTTTAATGGGATTATTAGATGTTGTTCTGGATGTTCAAGAACTGATAGATGTAAGATTGGTTGTGCAATTTTCTTAAACCAGAATTGGTCAGTTGTGTATTAGTTGTGGTGTGATTGTGAAAAGTGTTTTAATTTTGATTTGTTGGAGACATTGAAATTAAACTGAACAATAGTAAATAGGTAAATTTTCTAAAATTTAAAAGTGTCAAACAATAAAATCATTAATAAATAATTCAGAATTAAATTCAAACGTGAAGGTAACTAACTGTACATGAAATTAAATTTATAGTAATATAAAATTATGATAATTTGTGCAACAATGAATGAGATTTTATGAGATATTACTAAAAAGTTAGAAAAAGACAAATATGAAAAAAATAGATGAAAAATGATTCATTTATGTTAATATCTGTTGAATGTAAAAAATAGTTGAGTAGATTGAAAATTAATCTCAAAAAATCTTCGAAAAAGTTACCTGGTTGAGCTGAATTATATGGTTTCTTTGTAAAGTAAAAAAGGTTTTGAAATATTTTTTGTTTTAAAGTCGATAAAAATAACACATAACAGATTCTCGAACGCACACAAAGGACGTGGACACAACGGGAGTTTGGGAATTTTTTGATGAGGAAAGCAAACTGTGTACTACTACATCTTATTTCTTTTTGATTTTTGATTTTTAAGAATTGTAAAAATTCCTCTAATTTGGTTTTATTTACAAAGAAACTCAAATGTCACTGAGAGTGAGAGGTTAAGTCAATGTCAAATTCTTCTTCTGTTATTATGTAGTAATAGTTGCAGTTGAATTTAATTCTGAATTATTTATTAATGATTTTATTGTTTGACACTTTTAAATTTTAGAAAATTTACCTATTTACTATTGTTCAGTTTAATTTCAATGTCTCCAACAAATCAAAATTAAAACACTTTTCACAATCACACCACAACTAATACACAACTGACCAATTCTGGTTTAAGAAAATTGCACAACCAATCTTACATCTATCAGTTCTTGAACATCCAGAACAACATCTAATAATCCCAATAAAATTAAAAATGTACACTATTAAAAATATACACTATTAATTAAAAAAAAAAATTAAAAATAAAAATAACATCACTTTATATACATATAACTAACAATTTTTGGTTTCACGGTTTAATGTCGTGTTCCCTTACTAATCCCCTCAAGATCCTGCCAATTTATTTTGTTTTGTTTGTGCATTACAATCAAATCTGTCCCTCTACCATCTCTCCCTTTAGCATAATTTGGAGAAAAAGTATGATATTGAATACTACTATATTCTTCCGTTATACCGGAAAGTAAGTGTACATTTTATACTTATACTTGACATACTTTAGTTGCCACTACATTTGAATGCTTGCATGTATGTGAGTGTGAGGGTTGTTAAACCATATTTACTTACATTTTAGTATTTATATGTATGCATAAATATATATACTTTAATATTGGCTTGATCATTACCTTTTTGATTTCAACCAGACCACTTAACTAACTCTGGTTTTTTGTTATTTGTAGCATTTAATTTTACTTTTACCGTGACCTGAAGATGCTGTGAATATTGTAGACAGCGAAACCGGTCGTCAGTTGTAAAATAAATTGTTTGTGAGAACGTCTCTCTTTTCTTTACTACAATAGTATGGACTCACACATGCAACCCATTCATTATTTAAATGATTATTTTTCACAATGGAGTGAGTGTTGTTACATAATTTCTAATTTTAACTAGCTGTACACCATAGTCTTTAAATATGACAGGTTAATTTTTCAACTTCCTGTGGAAATGTCATTTCTGTCATGTCATCGTTCGGAAGTCTCTATCCATTTCATTGTCACTTGCTGCCATACTTTCACCATGTGAACAAGTCAAACCACAGCTCAGATGTTACCTGGGGCATATTAGTAAAATACTTTAAACATACATGCTTATGTAAGTTAGCATTTTCAACCGATGTTTCCTTGACGGATTACTTGTACAGGGCTTTGACCCACATATTTTTATAAATTATATCTTGGTGGTTAGCATGTAAATTTCACATATGGGTGAGTATAACCTACAACTTTTCTTAACCGTAGTCAAAATTTCAAAATCTTTGCATTATTTTACCAGGTTATATTCATTTTAGGTAAGCACTGATGATGATTGGTAAACCAATCGAAAACTAGTTATGTGATTGTGATGTAGCCCTTTTTAGGGATTTTATAAAGAATTTTACTGTTTTTTGTATTACATGGTATACAGATAACTATAGGAAAACTTTTTCCTTGTGGATTTTTACCAATTGCTTGTTATTATCTTGTATTAGTTTATTGTTTCCTTAACAAGTGCTGTGTTTGAGTAGGTATGCGAACTTTTAGTTCTATTTTGTACACTTTTTATAATCGCATTAAGTTCTACAAAGTAATTTAATGACATTTTTATGTTCTTTTCTTAAAGAAACTTCCTTTGCCTATTTAGGAAGAAAATTCTAATTTCTTGAGTGTAGTCCAACGTATAAGTAATCTTAAAAACTAACTGAAGCGTATCGTCCCCAAATTTAAATGCTTTCGAGTTCCCGCAGCTTCCCCAAGTTGCGTTGACCTCCGCAGAAACGAAACGAATATTTATGAGGAGCTCGAAAGCGGCAGATTTAAAAGCAGACAATCCCAAGCCCAAACAGGACGTGCGCCCATGTTCCAGTCTTGAGATTAAAGCAGGAAGATTAATTTAAAAGTTAATTTTAATTAAAAGTTAATTTAAGGACAAGGCGATGATTTTAAATTTGCGAACGAATATCTCTGTTTGAAATTTGCTCCTTGTGATGATGGTTCAAAAGCTTGTCAGTATCTTTTTGGAGGATTAAAATAAAGGTTTTCAAAAAGCGTATTTTGTGTAAAGTGTGAAAAAATAGCTGCCGGCGAGTTGATCATCCATCATTCTTATTATTAAAATAGGGGGAAAAGCTTCCTTCGAAGGGTTTATTATATAAAAGAAGATTGTGAACATTATTTTGGCAAGTAAGACAAGTAATGGCGCTTTCTGCCAAATGTGCAACTTGTTTAGATGCCTCTATTTCCCATTTGTGAAATTATTAATATAATTTCAGATTTGTGTGGACTGTATGTTTTAGGTTTTTGGTTCAAGGTGGATTAAAGGATAAGTATGATATACAGATAATATTAAGCCGTGTGATGGATGACCGAAGTTATCTTTAACGTAAAGTTATCCTGTAGTTAAGTTATAATCCTCTAATTGGTGTAATGTATCATATTTAACTTAACTACTTGCGTTATTTCTTGACAGTTCTTGAGTTATCTGGTATATCAACTGTCACTTTATAACGCGCCGGTAAACCTCCAGTTATGAGATAACTCTGTAGTTATGTAAGGATATGTAAGGTTAGTTTATCTCTTGACTTGTTTTTAGATAGAAATCAAGTGAATATTCAACGAAGAACGCTGCTTCATGTTGTCCTAGGTTTTTGTGCGGCATATTATTAATTTATTATCAAATATAAAGCAGTGCAAAATTAAAAACATCAAAAAATAGACTTCAAATAACAATTAAAAGACCGTAGGTAATAATACGATTAAAATAATATTTAACAATAAAAAGTAAAGCTAATAATTTAAGAATAGACAGGTAATAAAATTTTAAATATCATACAAAAATCAACTCGAGATATAATTGTTGAATATAAGTTGAAATTTATAAACATATGCAGTGTTGGCAGAGAAATTTTTGTAAATGCACTGGAATGACTGAGATAGTGACACAAAATGTACTAAACCATCAAATTTTGTACAAAAACTTTAAAAAAACATCTAAAAAGGGGTAGTTCCCTAATGAAGTAAAAACCACTTCTATGTAATAGGTATATTTACTAAAATTTTAAAAATCCCAATGGATTGAATAAAATATGTCCAATTCAGAACGTTTTCGGACCTATCAGTCCATCATCAGTGAATTCAAATGCTTGCTAAATAGCCCCAGAACCAAACAACGGTTGTAAATATAATTCAATCTACATTATTTTGAAGTAAAATTGAAAAGGCTAAAAGCCGATGTTGAAATATAAAACCTCCGGGAACATGGTGAAACCCTATCACGAAACTTAATCAACCATCTTAGGCCAACGTTGACTACCAAGTAGTCAACGTTACTTGGTAGTCAACGTTCCTAAGATGGTTGATTAAGTTTCGTGATAGGGATTCACCATGTTCCCGGAGGTTTTATCTTTCAACATCGGCTTTTAGCCTTTTCAATTTTACTTCAAAATACTGTAGATTGAATTATATTTACAACCATTGTTTGGTTCTGGGGCTATTTAGCAAGTATTCGAATTTACTGATGATGGACTGATAGGTCCGAAAACGTTCTAAATTAGACATATTTTATTCAATCCATTGGGATTTTTAAAATTTTAGTAAATATACCTATTACATAGAAGTGGTTTTTTTCATGTTAGAGTTTTTTAAAAAAACATCGTTAAATATTATTTGAAGCAAATTTCTTATATCACAAAATTGGAGGTTTTTACTTTAAGAAACTTTAGTATCAAAAGTTTGGTTGTTAATTGTATCAAGTTGGTACAATTGTACCAACTCTGGCAACGCTGCTTTTATGAGTATCGTCCCAAGCCTGTCGCATGTTCCGATCAATCTCTCGCGCTCACTCCAACTTGTACTATTCCTACATAAGGTTCTATTTGTTCCTTCAAACTTTGTTAGTCAAATATTATTTCTCGTTTTTAACGTTGAAGAAATAACTATCTCATAACGGTGCAGATACATTACACCGAATTTACGTGAATAGTTATGGGCACGTTACCCCTGAGAGTTATCTTAACTTCAACTCAAACGTTAAAGATAACTTCGGTCATCCATCACACGGCTGATTATAAGTTTATAAAAAATCTTACCCAAGTCACTGTTCACTCGCGTATTGATCAATGTCACATATGTCGGTTTGACACGCGGTTGCTTCTTGTACGAGGTTTAATTGTTTGTAGCGGATTAGTAGTTTGTCTATAATGGATTAGCGTTTTACAATATTGTACAGAGAGAAAAAGCATATATTCAGCGACAGTTGAACTCAAAGGATGGTTGGTGGGATTTTCGCGAATTTAACTAGCGAATAGAGAAAACTGTGATACTTTACCACATGTCTATTGTCTGTAAGCGGAGAAGATAGAGAAGAAAACTGCCGCCAACGGTGGTTCACAATCAAAAGAGATAGAATATTCGATTTTAGATCAACAAACGTCTCAGTAAAATGTCAGTACTTTCGTATGGATGAAAGTAGGTAGAGATGATACTATTATTCAGGGTTGGCTTAGGAATTATTTGAAATGAAGGATTGTAATTAAAGAGTTTAAATTTAAAAGTTAATTTTAACCAGTTTATGCACACATTAATTTCTAGGTTACTATTACAAAATTGTCCATTTATTATTTTATAATTCGATTATGCATGTAAAATGATAAAAAAAATATCTTAACGAGCGTAGTAAGTCTATTTTTTATGACATGACTGTATTATAAACTCAACAATACAGAGTGAGTTTTATGTATGGAAACACTCAATTATCTCGGAAACGGCTTACACGATTTTTATAGATTTTGGTAGGTAAAGGTTTTCTTATGGGGCCCATATTATAGTATTAATTACATTGTTGTCAGATTTTTCGTTTATCTGGAAATCTAATGAAGTTCCTTATTTCAAATGAAACACCCTGTATATTCTTTGTGTTTTGAAGAAGTCCTTAAGAAATATCTATTATTTTTCATGTTATATTCCCTATACCTAAATGCCATAATTTCGGAGTAATTCCTACATTTTTTCAAAAAACAATTTTTAAAAATTATAAAATTACATTTTTTCGGCCCGGGTATACATTATTTTCAGTTCCTTGGATTATTAAGAACAAAAAAGATCTTTTGTAATTTTTCTCTAAAATGAATCGTTTCCGAGTTATAAACAATTTAAAACTGGAAAAAATCGGATAATGACGATTTTCAAGGTTCAAAAACACAAATAAAAAATATTATTTTTGAAACTGCGAAGTGCTCAAATTCAAGTACAAGTATCATTTTATCAATAACCGATACGTAGTTTGAGCTTGTTTCATTTTAAAATATTGTTTTTGAAGTTATACTTCTTTACGCGCGATGTGAGGGTGAATTTTATATGTTAAAACCTACGATTCGGGCTCATGCACATTATAACTTTGTTCTGATTGGATGTTCAAATGACATGTCAAAAATTATTCAATATGGCAGCTGTAGCACAGCTGTGGTGTGGACGCCTGACGGTTTGGTTATGTATGGTTTTTAAAATTTGTGGGAAGAGAAACAACAAAGGTTAGTTAATAGTTATACTGCCTTTTTGAAGTTATAATTCTTTAGGCGCCATTTCATTGAGGGTGAAATTTTAGTAATCTCCGCACACAGCCAGTATGGAGTTCGTTACTAAATGTTTTAATTTATGTATTTATCAGTCCAGAAAAGGTGTGGAAAGAATATATTAGTGTTTTTAAATATATTTTTCTCCAAACGTGTTAAAAATGCAATTTATAGCACTCCATAGGAGCGTTAAAAATGCTACTTTAAAGCACCGGTGCTTTAAAAATTTTAAGGCACTGCAGTTAAAAGTGAATTGTCAAATTGTGAAACGTCAAAATATTTATATTTCATTTAGTAACATTAATAGATAATAATACCTATTTACGAATGTTTCTTCTAAAATTTAGGAATATATTAATTTTATAATACATTTAAGTATGTAGTAATTTTCTTTACAATTTTTACTTACCAATTTGTTTTGTTTATACCTAATATCGCCGTTGTCTAGCAAGTGTCTGCGTAGATTAGCGGTATGTGTATTTAGCTACGGACCCGTTAGTACTTGGTTCGATTCCCAAATAAGGAAATTTTTTTTGTTTATTATTAATGGTTATTGACATCTTAGACTATTATTATGTGGACTTATAAATGATTTAAAATAATTAAAATAATTAATCGGGATGTTGCCCAACTATTTACCGGGTTGCAAATTTATAATAATTGCCTATTTCAAAATGCACTTTTAAAATGAATTTTTCTTACGCACCAATGCAATTTCAGATTTCTTATTTATTACAATAGTTCACAAAATTTTCTGACATTCTCACGAATCCAACGCACCAAACTGCAATAAAATCCGTCTTACTGCGCCAAAAATCGAGAGTAAGGCCTTTTTTTGTGCTTCAATGCCTCGACTAATTTGGCCAGAGATCGAGAGGTCGTGAGTTCGAATCCAGTGTAATCCTATACTTTTTTTTATTTTTTTGAAAGCGGTAAGCACAAAATTAGTTTGGTGTTTAAAAAAATTAAAACAAACTGTTTAAAGTATATTTTAAGAAATCATATAATAGAAGTATAACTTCTGACGTGCGTACAAAGTACACACACATTCTTTTTAGTTGTGAATGCAGTCCGATCGCCCGTCCTCTCATATGCACTTTATTATTAATTAAAAAGCAATGTTTTAGAATAAAACATACCACAAAATCTTATGGCAAGCTCCTAGAAGAAGGGTTGGGTTTGAATTTATGTACTTCGTAATTTTAAAAATTATATTTTTTACTTATGTTTTTGAACCTTGAAAATCATCATTATTCGATTTTTTTTGGTTTTAAATTGTTTATAACTCGAAAACGATTAATTTAGAGAAAAATTACAAAAAAAACTTTTTTATTCTCAGTGATTCAAAGAACGTAAAATAATGTCTACCCGGACCGAAAAAATTAATGTTTATAATTTGTTAAATATATTTTTTTAAATAAATGTAGCAATAACTTCGAAACTATGGCATTTAGATATAGGAAATATAACATAAAAAATAATAAGTATTCCTTAAGAACTTCAAAACACAAAAAATACAGGTTGTTCCATTTGAAAGAAAGTTCATTAGATTTACAGAAAAACGGAAGACCTAACAACAATATAATAATCAGTAGTAATTGCACAAGAGCTTTAAAATTATTGAATTTTTCCCGATTGACACTTTGACAGTTTTAATTTCACGAGCCGAAGGCGAGTGAAATTATGTCAAAGTGTCACGAGGGCAAAAATTCTACATTAATTTTAAAGATCGAGTGCAATTTGTTGCGATTATTTAATGAATAAAACTGTTCAAAACCAAAATTTTTTTGTAATTTATTTATGTAAGTACAAATTAGTATAATTAAATATACAGTTGTTATAAATATTTGACGGTTGAAAGTCATCACTTTTATAATTTTTAAAACATTAATTGTCATTAATGTCACTGAATGTATTTTTTCATAGCAACGAAGGGCATCTGACGTAATATACTTGACGACGGGAAATTATCAAAAATTATCAGTAGTAATTGCACAAGAGCTCTTAAATTCTATATTAATTTTAGAGATCGAGTGCAATTTGTTGCGATTATTTCATGAATAAAACTGTTCAAAACCAAAATTTAATTGTAATTTATTTTTGTAAGTACAAATTAGGACAATTAAACACACAGTTGTTATAAATATTTTACGGTTGAAAGTCATCACTTTTATAATTTTTAAAACATTAATTGTCATTAATGTCACTTAATGTATTTTTTCATAGCAACGAAGAGCATCTGACGTAATATACTTGACGACGGGAAATTAACAAAAATTATCAGCTTAATTTAGATTTCTGTAGTTGGTCAGAATCTCCTATGAATGAAATAATCAGTTTAATTTTTATTTCTGTCGCTTTCTATTGGTCAGAATCTCCTATGAATGAAATAATCAAAGATAATACCACGAGTCTTCTAAATTTTATCGATAAATTTTTTTGTTTTCACGAAAACTTCTTTATTTGGTAAAATTACGAAAACAAACCGAATGATAAAATCACGAGTCCGAAGGACGAGTGATTTTATCCATTTCGGTTTGTTTGAGTGATTTTACCCTAAATAAAGAAGTTTAAGTATGAAAACGAAAAAATTTATCAAGCAAAATTTAGAGGACGAGTGGTATTTGAAATAATTATTTTGTGAACCAATATGTATTATTAATAAATACGGGCATCTGTGAAATAATTTTAAGACAACTTGGATCAATGTCTTAAGTAGGTTATAGATAAATTATTTTATGATTTAAAAATGAACCAATTTATTTATTATATTGTTAGTACATAAAACATTTTAAATCGAAAATGAACAATTATTAAAAACACAATTTTTATAACTAATATGAGATTTTCCAATGTCGTTCGTAATGTATTATGTGAAATTTAGGGTACCTTAAGTTTTATCAGGGAAGAGACTGTTTTATCAAGGAAGAGACTGTATTATCAGTATTACACTCAAGGATTCGCTAGAACGACGAGTGGTGATTGGCTGAAAAAGCAAAAACGTCAGAATTTGACAGGTGAAAAAAATAATCACTATAATATCGGCCGCATTAAAAAATCCCTACCCACTAAAATCTATAAAAATCGTGCAAGCCGCTTCCGAGATAATTGAGGGTTTCCATACGTAAAACTTACTCTGTATATTTAGGGATGTAGAAAGTATATTAGTAAAGAAAAAATTCAAAAAAAGTTTTACTTTAAAAATTTAATCTCGTGTGGTAAATTATAAAGCACTACTGTGCAGCACATATTCCTATATTACAATATCTGCAGTAATACCTTGTTTCCTTCCTTTTCTGTAAAATAAACGCAAACACTGAAAATTTAACACAAAGAATATCTACTATCTGACAGAAATGAAAATAAACTAGAGTACAGTTACGTTAAAAATAACCCAATAGTATCGTTTTGAACCAAAACTGTCATAAAATGGTTGACTAGCGCTGTACTACGGCCAAACGTGTGAGGCACGGGTAAGTCCCGAATTTTCCGCCAAGCTGCTTCATGTCAGACACGGGATAATGCATTAAGTGGTAAATTAAAAGTTAATTTAAGGAAAATTCATTTTAAACTTTGCGAACAAATATTTCTGTTTGAAATTTGCTCCATGTGATGACGAAACTTGGACAACAAAAGTAAAGAATCTCAACAGATTAGAAGCTTTTGAGTTGTGGTGTTACTGTCGACTGCTCAGAATACCATGGACAGCACACATATCCAACGAATGTGTGCTGGAGACCATGCAGAAAGAGCGAGAATAGGGCTCTTCATCGATTGTCATTTGTTTCGAGCTTCTGTCATATGTTGTATAATCTGTGTGTAATATTAATATACACGGATTATACGACATATGACAGCAGCTCGAAACAAATGACTGTGAATGAAAAGCCCTACTCACCAACGTCATAAAAATGAGAAAGGTTCATTACTTCGGTCATATAATGAGAGGACCTAAATATCGCTTACTCCGGTTGATCATTCAGGGCAAAATCGAAGGAAAACGCTAGGTTGGAAGAAAACAATTGTCCTGGATGCGTAAAAAGGGTGCTCTCACTATGGAGACCAAAGGATGGTATCCTAGCCTAGGGCATAGTATCCTACTCTTCATATTCGTGAATTCTCGCATTTAAAATAATGTATTTATTTTACCTGGCGATCGAAACTATATTATCGATCGCTATGTAAAACAAATGCATTATTTTGAATGCCAGAATTCACGAATATGAAGAGTAGGATACTGTGCTCTAGGCTAGGATACCATCCATTGGTCTCCGTAGTGAGCACACACATACTAACATTAGACAATGGACAGGTCGAACGGTCGAGGATTTGTTTCATATAGCTGCCGACCGAGAAACATGTCATCAGGTTGTTAATACGACACGCTTAAAACAAGAACGGCACATAAAGAAGAAGAAGATGACGGTTCAAAAGCTTGTCAGTATCTTTTTGGAGGATTAAAATAAAGGTTTTCAAAAAGCGTATTATATGTAAAGTGTGAAAAAATAGCTGCCGGCGAGTTGATCATCCATCATTCTTATTTTAAAAATAGGGTGGAAAATGCCTCATTCGACGTTTAAGGGTTTATTATATAACAGTAGATTTATTTAGGAAATAAATCAGCACGTACATTTAATCAACACTGATTGACAGAGATGCGAATATTCTTTTGGCAAATAAGGCAACCTAGTCCCTAAGGGTGAAAAGGAGCTAAAAGTTCCCATTTTTGTCGGATTACATGGATTGTCGTGAAAATTAGTATACTATCTCTCCTGACTCTCCCCTTTGAAAGTTGTATTGTCTCAATATTTGCTTTTTGCTATTTCGGGATTAAAAATATCCTTTTACCATTTCAAAGATTTATCTCAAGTTCGAGTATGGAGGAAAAAGTTCTTTTAGATACTTATACTATAATTTCTAAAATTTCATTACGTATCTACCCTTAAAATGTTTAAAAACTACCCCTCCATGTCCAAAAAATAAATTTACTATAAAATAAAAAAAACATTTTTTAGCATAGCAGCCTTAAATGAAGTTTTGGTGCATTATTCTTCTTATTCTTTTTGTTGTATTAGGCCTCTCAGCTGTTTTTAACCGATATTATTTAGCTTGTATTAGTAGCTGTTTTGTTGACTGTCAACTATCTTGCTACCTGTTAAAGGCTCTTCCAAGTGGTCCTTTGCCTTCAAGTTTTGAATCTTTTGCTATTCAGGCTATTCTCTCTGTGCCATTTAACATACTGACTTCATTCCCATCTTCTTTGTTTTCTTCCAAGTACTATGTCTTGGATAATAAAAAAAATGAAGAAAAATCTTCTGCGTAAAAGGTATATTTATTTTAAAAACCCCAAAAAGGGCTACAAATATAAAGTTTTCGCTGTAAACAGAGCATCATCAGTGATCTTTGCAAGATCTACATGCAAAGCCACCAAAAATACATGGGTTAAAACCCTTAAAATGTCGACTAAAAGCAGGGCCGTCTTAAGCATACACGGCGCCGGGGTGCAAGACTCATCTTTGCGCCCCCTTTTGTCAGAAGACTATACAGGGTAGCGAGAAAGTATGGAAACACGGTAATTTCTCGGAAACCGCTAAAACGAATTTTATAGATTTTGGTGAGCCAGGGTCTTCTAATGCGGCCTATATTATAGTGGTAATTACATTGTTGTCAAATCTTCCGTTTCTCTGGAAATCTAATGAATTTTCTTATTTTAAATAGAAATCTATATATTTTTTCGTTTTTATGTATCTAAGAAATACTGATTATTTTTCATGTTATGTTCCCTTATACCTAAATGCCATAATTTTTCGGAGTTATTATGACATATATTAATAACAATTTTAAAGAAAATTTAAAAATTAATTTTTTTGGCCCGGTTAGCCATTTTTTAGGTTTCTTAGATCATTGGGAATAAAAAAGGTCTTTTATAATTTTTCTCTAAAACTATTCGTTTCCGAATTAGAAACAAATTAAAACTGAAATAAATCGAAAATAGACGATTTTCTAGGTTCAAAAACACAAGTAAAAAATACTATTTTTGAAACTACAAAGTGCCTAAATTCAAACTCAAACCTTTTTGTATCAGCTACCGATAAGTGATTTGGTCTTATTTCATTCTAAAATATTATTTTTTAATTGTTAATGCAGCCCGATCGCCCGTCCTTTCATAATATAAGCTTCAGTAACAATAAAAAAAACCATGTTTTTTAATAAAACGTGCCAATAATTCTTATAGGGAGCTGATAGAAGAAGGTTTGAGCTTGAATTTTGGTACGTAATTTAAAAAAAAAATTACTTGTGTTTTTAAACCTTTAAAATCGTCGTTTTTCAATTTTTTTCAGTTTTAAATTGTTTATAGCTCGAAAACGATCAACTTTAGAGAAAAATTACAAAAAGACACACTTTTTTTATTTCCAATGATCTGAAGAACCTAAAAAATGTCTAACCGGGCCGAAAAAAATGATTTCTATAATTTCTTTAAATTATTTTAATAAATGTCGCAGTAACTCCGAAATTATGGTATTAAGGTATAAGGAATATAACAAAAAATAATCAGTATTTCTTAAGGACTTCAAAACGCAAAAAATATACAGGGTGTTCCATTTAAAATAAGAAAGTTCATTAGATTTCCAGAAAAAAGGAAGATTTGACAACAATTCGTGTAATGTGTTCTGATAGAGTATTATCAAAATTGGAAATACATTCTATTAATTTTAAAAAGTTATCCTGTTCATGCAACCTTTGACTGGTTCCTCTTAATGCCAAATTTTGTCGTGCTAAAAATGTAATTATTTCGATTATTTTTTGATGATTTTAACTTCCAATTCTATAGTAAGATATTTGATCAAGTGTTTAATTCTGTCCAATCAGATTAAAATTATACTGAGAATTATCTACTGTAGAAAATTACCGATAGAATTTTTTAAGTAGATTGTTTCTGTTTAATGGCAACCAGTTTCCTAGTTTTGACAACTGTCACATTTAAGAAAATATTCATAATATACGTATTAAAAAATAATCTTACGAATATCACACGACAGTAAGAATAAATAAGAAAATAATGCTTCATTTTTACTCAAATTTGTTGTCATTGGGCAATAGCCACTCGAGCCCTGCGGGCTCTCGTGTCTATTGCCAAACAACAAATTTTCGAAAAACTGTCGCATTATTTTCAATTTATTCTCACTCTCTTGTGATATTATACCCGATTATTTTTTGATGATTTTAACTTCCAATCGTATAGTAAGATATTTGATCACGTGTTTAATTCTGTCCAATCATATTAAAATTATACTGAGAATTATCTACTGTAGAAAATTGCCGATAGAATTTTTTTAAGTAGATTGTTTCTGTTTATTGTCAACCAGTTTCCTAGTTTTGACAACTGCCACATTTAAGAAAATATCCATAATATACGTATTACAAAAGAATCTTACGAATATCACACGACAGTAAGAATAAATAAAAAAATAATGCTTAATTTTTACTCAAATTTGTTGTCATTGGGCAATAGCCACTCGAGCCCTGTGGGCTCTCGTGTTTATTGCCAGACAACAAATTTTCGAAAAACTGTCGCATTATTTTCAATTTATTCCCACTCTCTTGTGATATTATACCCGATAATTCTTTCTAAAACCGCCGTCCACCTTTTTCTTTCGCGTTCAACTGCTGCTGAATTGACAGAGTCTACTGTATGACTTTCTAGTAAGTCTTTTTTTTTATCGACATATTTTTTTACAGAAATTAAGTGGCTACCCTTCTCTCGTGTCTTTCTAAAAACGTAATAAACGTCTTTTTGGCGCAAACGTAGTGAAGAAAAATAGGTTTTCGAAAATCAGCATTTATATCTTCCTATTATAAAAGGTGTTGCTAAAAGTATACATATATAGCTCCCCAACGGCAATTATACTTTTATCAGCAGAATCGGATACACTGATAATTTTTACAAGATGGTGATTCATTGTTACTCGACATTCAATATTGGTCAAAATAGTGTACGCGTCACCTTTTTGAAATTATTGTCGGAATAAACTAAATGGGTTTCATATTACATTTGCGTATTGAAGGTGTAGTAAGCATTAATAGCCTTTGTAAAAAATACCGAAAGTGCACTGGTATGTTTTTGTTATTTTTAGGTTTTTTAATGACAAAAAGCGCAATTTTGAGCTTAGCAAATGTTCGGCTTGCGCCTCTTGAACTTGACGCCCGGGTGCCTCGCACCCCTTGCACCCCCGGGTTGAGACGGCCCCGACTAAAAGTCTTACATTAAAATGTTATATCGTCGCCTCAAAGGAACAGCAAACATGTAAAATAATGTAGTTTCTAGAAAAACGCAATTGAAAATTTAAGGAAACTCCAGTAATTAATACCTTTTTTATATTTGAATAAATTTACATGGAATTTTGTTTGAGTTCCTAACTTTACATGCGTCACATAACAATTTATTATTTAGTTCATAAAAAATTATCAGAATCAGTTTTGCTAATAGCGTATGCTGAAAGTTGTGAAAGTAAAAACTTATTGCATCTTCTTATATCAGCCCGAAATTTCTAAAGGGGAATTTGTCATGAATTAAACTTACCTTTTTCCTGTGATTGATAAATTCCAGATAACAACTCAGAATCAGTATTATTTTTGTTCGCTAAATACACTGAACACAGACTTCTTCTAGATACACATAATTTTTAAAATTTAAATTGGCTGAATTATTTATTTTTACTCTTAACATACACCTTTTAACATCAATGTAATAGAACTATTGTTTAAATGACTGAATATAAAATTGTGACCGCAAACTGGATGGTATAAACACAGACATAATTGCAACTCAGCAATAACTACATGGCAACAGTAGCATATGTGCGTAAGATAAATTAGTGTTGCATTAATATTGATGACCAAAATGCGTAAACGACCAAATATAATGGTATGATATAATGTATGTTGTCTTAGTGTTGCATTATAGAATTTGGGCTAAAAGGAATTAAGCTACACAAGGCTATTATGCAATATTATAAAAAAATTATTTCACTTTCTATTTATCTTGGTCTTACACTCAACAGAAGGGTTTATTTCGGATCATTTGACATGGATATCACAAAAGTCATTTTTTTACATATCCTACTGTTGCTTTGAGGCGACGATATGTTAAATCCTGACGATGGATGAAATTAATAAGGATACCCTAAGGCATTATATGACTTTCCAAGAAGCACGTGGGTCTTTGAGTCGAATTCTCTGTCTTCCACGTGCTTTGTGGAAAGTCATTTAATGCCTTATTGTATCCTTATTAATTTCATCCATCGTCAGGATTTAGCATAGACCATTCTAATGTAAGACTTTTAGTCGACATTTTAAGGGTTTTAACCCATGTGTTTTTGGTGGCTTAGCATGTCAAGCTTGCAAAGAACACTGATGATGCTCTATTTAGAGCGAAAACGTTCTGTTTTATATTTTTGTCACCCCTTTTGGGCGTTTTAAAATAAATATACCATTTACGCAGAAGATTTTTCTTCAATTTTTGTAATTAATGGTATACAGCCAGCTACAGGAAATTCTTCCTTGTGGATGTCTTGGATGTTACAGAAATATCGTATTCGGTCGTTCGGTATTCTATTTCTCAGTGTGTTCCCAGTTAGTGATCTCAAAGTTCTTATTTGTGATGTTCTGAATATTCTTACACACGATTTATATATGTGCTTTCCTTTACAGCTTTATATTATCTTTCCTCAAACTTCCCCCAGTCATCATAACACGTAGCTTCCTAGGAACTAGAAAAACAAGGACAACTTAACGCAACAGAAATATGAAGGGTGCTGAAAAGAGGAAGAAGATCCTGAAGAATCTCATATAGCAACAGCAACAAAGACTAAGGAATGGATCTACAAAAGAATGAAATGTGTGTAAGCGAATAGGGGCAACTCTGTTTTGAAATTAAATATTAATTATCTTTCCTACTTTATATTTTTTTGCATTCTCGAATCACTGCTTGCTTGAAGGAAATATCACCAGCCGCCACTGACTTCTATACGATTGCAGTGTCTTGCATAATAGAAGCAGTGTCCTTTGTAGACAAAAATTACGTTTGTTCTTTCTTGTCGTTAATGTCTTATTTAAAAAAATAAGTAACAAAGACCATTACGATTTTTCCAGTGAGATAGAACAAGGAAAATAATATTTTGGCTAAAGAAAGAAAGCCATCTTGTAGTTTACTGCGATAAAAATGGGCATAATACATAAACGAAAACACTTATCTGATTTAATTGGAATTAAGGGGATGGGTACGTATTTTCGGCTACAATGCTATTCAAATGGGGATTCATTTTTTTCGAATCCTGAGAAAACTAATAAGTATTTTTGAAAAATTTAAACGCAGAATGAAAGATTACGTTATTAGTGAGGGCCGAAAGTCCCTGAGAACTTTTATAATGTTTATTTTAATAAGTTGCATGCAGGGGTGAAAAACTAAGAGAAAATTTAGTGTGATTTTTATTTCAAATATCTCATTCAAAATAAACTTTTTAGTTATACTAAGGGACTTTCGGCCCTCGGTAATAATTTAGTCTTTCATTCTGCGTTTAAATTTTTCAAAATTATTTATTGGTTGTTTCAGGATGCGAAAAAAATAAACACAATGTCCGTGGTAATATTTTCCAAATCTATCTTTGTCTTACAACGCACTCAGTCGAGTAGAATATTGTCAGCATATTGTCAGTCAGACAGTAACAATCGGTGATAATTTTAAATATTGGACATGGCATCGGGAATATTTTGAGTTGTTGATTAAATAATATTGATATATAGTGTATTTGATAAATAATTGATTTAAGACGTGAACTTAATAAAAAGTTATTTATTGTGTATTATTTGTGGAAGATACAAGCAGAGAATACATCAGGATAATATATTCTGTGATCCAAGTATTTTGTTGTTAAAGGTGTTTAAAATTGTAAGCGTTCCATAGTAACAATATATTATTAAAAAAACACTTTAATACTTTTCCTCTTTTCTCGATTGAGTAATAGTTTTTGTTGTACATATAAATTATTACAATCACTGAATACATAGTTAGTGAAAAAAATATCACATTTATTAACTGCGCCCTTTCTGCACATCGCATCGCTACCATTTGGGCCATAAACTGGCACTTAGCTGATACGTGGTTCAAGCCAACTCTACGTTTATTTCCAGAGATAAAACAATAGGTGTTTCTCGCAGCCCTATTTTTTGGGACCGGAATGATTATAGCGAAAGAAGGGAATGAGAATGGGACAAAACTAAATAAATTGGCCCAAATAGTCTGTGAAGTTGGATATAAAGATAATGTGCTGCAATGGTACCAGAACCAACTACCTTTTATATGCATAGATCTATACGCGCAAAAATTCGGATGGAAATGATAACTACCAGATGGACTACCAGATGATTACCAGCCTGAGACTACTAGCAAAGATATCCAGTAAAGAAAAACAGGACACACAATGCGAGTTGCCCAACCACTATTTGGTCCAAATATATCAATAACTATTGATAACTGGTTCACTTCAATTGTGTTGGTGCAGCACATGAAATAAAGAGGCTTGACTTTTATTGGCACTCTGAAGAAAAATAGAAAGGAAATATCCGCAGTTTTTTACCATTAAGAAATCGTGAAGTGGAAACCAGCCTGTAGGGTTATACAAATGGTATTACATTTGTTTCTTACATCAAAAAATCAAGAGGACTGTTCTTTTGTTTTTCATCCTCGCACCATAATGCAATTACCGATCGACGAACCAATAAGTCTAATATTATTGCTCTTTTATATTATTTTTCTCGTAGTTATGATCACAGCCTATTAAAAATTATGGTAGGGGAGCACAAGCGGGGATTTTTGCAGTTACTCGAGCCCGTCAGATTATCATATGGGGAGAAACCTACTACCCTGCAGTTGTACCTCTACCATATATTGGCTCTTAACACAGGGGAGTTCGTTAAGGGAGGCCCAAAAAAAATATATCCTTAAAAATACTCAGATTAAGATAAGGTAAGCTAAGTACATGCAAAAGAGTGTATATTTCAAAAATCTGACGATTTGAGCTGTAAGGAAATGGGTGAGTTTAAAAGTTTCACAAAAAAAACGAATAATTCGCGAAATGAACGTTAGATCGAAAAACTAAAAAATATGTGTTTAATATTTTTCAAAAATCTATCGAACGATATCAAACATGACCCCCGACGGAGAGGGGTGGGGGTAATGTTAAAATTTTAAATACAAATCCAACGATATTTCGCAAAATAAACATTAGATCGAAAAACTGCAAAATACACTTAATCAATATTTTTGAAAAATCTATAGAATGCTACCAAACACGACCCCCCCATGGAGGTAGGGGTTTTATTCCAGATTTGGATTCTTTACGTAAAAATAAGCAACTTTTATTTAAAACATTTTTCGAATTATGGATAGACGGCGCTATAATCTGAAAAAACGATTGATGGAAATGGAAAATTAAATTAAAAAATGGCAAGCGCCCACTAAAATGAAAAACTTTACTTAACTTTTTTTGGTTTTAGGACCTACTCTTCACAACCCAATAGGTCCCCAAAGCGCTCGAGTGACTGCACATTTAGCATACTTTCCTCCCCTACTATTAGTACATTTCAGAACAAAAAATAAATAGTGTAAACGTCTCTAAGACGGTATGATATTGTAAACGTATTTTATGGCTATCCCTACTTTTTCTGTCTTTAAACGGCAAATTACGTGTAGTAAAATTCACACTGGTATGGATATGTAAACATTACTAGAATGTCATTCTACTTGACAATATCATCATTAACTTAAAGAGATGGCTTTTGAATGTTCTTGGATAACTCTTATTTGTATAATTGCAATTTATTAATTCAGTTAATAAATGTGATTATTATTATTAAATGTGATTATTTCATTCATAGGAGATTCTGACCAATAGAAAGCTACAGAAATCTGAATTAAATCGATAATTTTTGATAATCTCCCGTCGTTTAGTATATTCGTCAGATGCCCTTCGTTGCTACGAAACAATACATTCAGTGACATTAATGACAATTAATGTTTTAAAAGTTATAAAAGTGATGACTTTCAATCGTCAAATATTTATAAAAACTGTGTGTTTAATGGTACTTACATAAATAAATAACAATAAATTTTGGTTTTGAACAGTTTTATTCATGAAATAATCGCAACAAATTGCACTCGACCTCTGAAATTAATATAGAATTTTTGCTCTCGTAACACTTTGACATAATTTCACTCGCCTTCGGCTCGTGAAATTAAAACTGTCAAAGTGTCTCTCGGGAAAAATTCAATAATTTCAGAGCTCTTGTGCAATTACTACTGATAATTTTTTCACTAACTATGCATTCAGTGATTGTAATAATTTATAAGTATGTACAACAAAATCTAATACTCAATCGAGAAAAGAGGGAAAGTGTTAAAGTGATTTTTTAAAAATATATTGTTACTATGATACGCTTACAATTTTGAACATCTTTAACAACAAAATAATTGGATCACAGAATTTATTTATTATCCTGATGTATTCTCTGCTTGGATCTTCCACAAATAATACACAATAAATAACTTTTTATTAAGTTCACGTCTTAAATCAATTATTTATCAAATACACTATGGGCCGGTTATTCGAACGCTAATCAACAATGATCATTATCAAATATTTAATTACTGTCACCAACTGTCAATGTCAACTTTGATTGGGTTGCTAAAATCATCATTATTGATTACAATTGTGAAATTACTGAATCAATTATGTTAATAATTGTTATGTTAATTGATTAACTAATCTCATAGTTATTATCAATTATGTTTTCAGCAACCCAATAAAAGTTGACATTGACAGTTGATGACAGTAATTAAATATTTGAAAATGATCATTGTTGATTAGCGTTCAAACAACCGGCCCTTAAAGTATATCAATATTATTTAATCAACAACTCAAACTATTCCCGATGCCATGTCAAATATTTAAAATTGTCACTGATTGTCACTGTCTGACTGACAACATGCTGACAATATTCTATTCGACTGAGTGAGTTATAATAAGACAAAGATAAATTTGGAAAGATTTGGACATTGTGTTCAGTTTCTTCGAATCCTGAAGAAACCAATAAATATTTTTGAAAACTTTAAATGCAGAATAAAAGACTAAATTATTACCGAGGGCCGAAAGTCCCTGAGAATAAATAAAAAGTTTATTTTGAATGAGATATTTGAAATTAAAAAGCACACTAACTTTTCTCTTAGTTTTTCACCCCTGTAACTTATTAAAATAAACATTATAGAAATTCCCAGGAACTTTCGACCCTCGCTAATGACGCAATGTTTCATTCTGAGTTTAAATTTTTCAAAAATGTTTTCTCGGGATTCGAAAAAAATGAATTCCCATTTGAATAGCATTGCAGCTGAAAATACGTACCCATCCCCTTAAGGTTATATTAAAAACGATGTCAAGGCAACTGTAGAAACTCAAAGATGTTTCTTTACTTTAAAATTATATTAATCAAGACGTTTTTAAGGAATACAATACCTGAAGAAAGACTAACCGTGCTTTCCATGTTGTCCAAAAAAAAAATTTAGTTTGACAAATTTTTGACTTCATCAAAAAGCTGATGGAGAGGTTAATCTCTATTAAAAACAGGAGAATTAAGTTTCATTTCAAAAAGACAGGTTTTGTTAAGTAGTTATTTATTTTTTTGTAAGCAAAAAAGAAATCTAAAGAACCGAAAAACTAAAGATTTTTTACGATGGAAAACAAATTCGGTTAGACCTAAATCTGAGCCTTCTGCAATGTACAAAGCAATCAGACGATAAATAGATACACATGGGGAATGTTCAATATCGGTGGCGCCCAAAATCCCGACAGCCAAAATCCCGACAGCCAAAATCCCGACGACCAAAACACCGACACGCCAGAATCCCGACAGGCCAAAATCCCGACATGCAACAATCCTCGCATAAGCAAAAATCCCGACCAGTTCATTTTGAATATTATTTATTGTTTGCTTTACACAAAACCAAATCATATTATAGAGGATTGAAATTTAAAAATTAATTACTAACTAAAAGTACGGGTACTAATTATTATGTATTTTAAAAGAAAAAAATATTATTAACACTTTATTTTATAATATAAAAGCTATACTTACTGAAATGTAAGGTGATAAGTGACATGATAATAACTATTATATATAAAAGTAAACTTGAATTCAGGATATATTATTGGACTATATATTGGCAAAAAATAATTGAGTTCATATACCCATGTTAGAAATTTTATTTAGAAAATTAGTTCATATTAAATTGTAAATACTTTTGTTTAGTAACAAACAATAAAAAACAGATGGCCATAAACAAAACACCAGAAATAAATGTAATTATAAGGTTATGTTAAAAAGGAACTTGTCAAACCTGTCGGGATTCTGGCCTGTCTGGATTCTGGCGTGTCGGTATTTTGGCCGTCGGGATTTTGGCTGTCAAGATTTTGACTGTCGGGATTTTGGGGTAGACCCATTCAATATGTATTAAACGACAAGTCTATTTATCTAAGTAAAAATCCAACGAATTTTGATTACTGGTACTCAATTTGTGAGTAAACGAAGGAAAAGAAAGACAGTTTAAGATTTCCTTTAGTTTCAAAGACCATCACCATCCGTTTATGTACATTTCATCCTTTTTGAATCCTCAGAACAGCTCGTGGTGTGCTCTGAATCGAAAGCAAATCTAAGTGTCATATATATATATATATATATATATATATATATATATATATATATATATATATATATATATATATATATATATATATATATATAGTTCAGCTCAACAGGCCTTAGGGGCCCAAGGCTTCAATTGTTTTCTTCCATTTCTTTCTGTCTTGTGCTAGGTTTTTCCAATCTTGTACCCTTAGCGACTTCAGATCTTCTTTTGCAGACTCCAACCATCTTCTTCGGGGGCGTCCTCTTTTTCTTTTTGTACCAGCCTCCGTGTTTATTAGTTGATTGGGAACTCTTCCTTCTTCCATTCTTGCTATATGCCCAAGCCATCTTAATCTTTGAATTTTGGCGAGTGTTGTTATTTTTGGTTGTCCATATATTTGCATTATTTCTTCATTCGTTCTTCTTCGCCAGATATTCCCCTCTTTTAAACCTCCATATATCCTTCTGAGGATCTTTCGTTCCCATCTATCTAATTTTACTTCCATATCTTTATTTAATGTCCAGGTCTCGCTAGCATAGAGTACCGTAGTTCGGATAACTGTTGTATATATTCGTTTTTTTGCTTTTCTGGATATTATCTTCGACCTCAGTATCTTATTTAGACTTCCAGCACTCTTACTACCTTTCGCCATTCTTTTTGCTATTTCTTGGTTCTCTTCGTTCCTATTTGTTAGTGTTACTCCCAAGTAATCGAATTGGCCGACAATTTCGAAGTTATATTCTTTACTTGTGCTTTGTATCTTAAAGGACTGTCCCAGATGATTTTCATTTCCCTTCATCACCATATATTTCGTTTTCTCTTCGTTTATTTCTAAACCATATTTCTTGGCTGTTCTTTCTAGTCTATTGAAGATTTCTCTTAATTCTGCAGGTCTCCTTGTTATTAAGGTAATATCATCTGCGTATGCTACACATTGATGCCTGTGATGATAAACTGTGCCTTTAGTATAGATATTGCATTCTCGTATAATCTTCTCTAAAATTAAATTGAAGAAATCTGTTGATAACGGGTCACCTTGTCGCAGGCCTCTATTGGTGATAAAGCTATCCGAAACCCGTCCTTCTATCATAACTTTACTTTTAGTGTCACTAAGTATGCATTTAGTCAATCTTACTATTTTTGGTGGAAATTCAAAATATTCTAGTGTTTCATATACTTTACTTCTTTTATGGTATCGTATGCCTGTTTAAAATCAATAAATAACATATTTAATGCTAGGTTGAATTCATATGAGCTAGATAAAATTTGTTTCATTGCAAAAATTTGGTCTATTACCGATCTTTGTGCTCTAAAACCCGCTTGATATTCACCTAGACAATTTTCCACTTTTGTTTTAATTTTATTTCTAATTAATATGGCCAGAATCTTATATACTGTATCTTGTAGAGCTATTCCCCTGTAATTTGTACAATCTGTAACGTCTCCTTTTTTATGTACAGGACATAGGATAGCTTCTTTCCACTGATTGGTTATATTTTCTTTGATCCACACTTCGCATATTAACTCGGTGATTTCTTCTTGAAGCCCTTCGCCACCATCTTTTAAAAACTCTGCAATGATACCGTTTTCTCCCGGTGCTTTGTTGTTTTTTAAGTTTTCTATGATATCTATAATTTCTTCCTTGGTAGGTACTTCTTCATTCACATTTGGGTCTCTTTCTTCTTCATGTGGTAGTTGCATTTGCTCTATTTCGTCTTGATCGTCTTTGCATAATAGATTCTGGAAATAATTGGCCCATCTTCTTAATTTTTCATCTATTCCACCTATCAGATTTCCCTCTTCATCTTTATAATATCTTGATGCGGTTTTGTACTGGGTTCGGTCGCGTTTTATTTCTTGGTAGAAATTCCTGACTTGTTTATTTAAAAAATCTTCTTCAATTCGGTCTAATTTCTGCTCTAGATTTAACCGTTTCTTTCTTCTACAGATCTTCTTTGCTTCCCGTCTTTCTTCAGCATAGGCTTGTTTACTTTCTTCATTATTTCTCATTATGCTGTTTATTCTGGCTTTATTTCGGTCCCTAATTGCATTCTTACAATCTTCATCGTACCAGTCTGTTTGTTTACTTTGTCTTTTTCTTAGTAATACTAAGTCGGCTGCCTCTTGAATGTTTCCCCTTAGCTGTACCCATCTGCTTTCTATATCATCTACTGTTGTCTGGCTTTCTATTTTCTGTTCAATTTTCTGCTTGAATTTTTTCTTAACCTCTTCATTCTGAAGTAGTGCACCGTTATATCTTTTCATTTTTGTGCAACTAGTCTTAGGGATTGTGGGAATTATTTGCTCCATTTTGACTTTGACCAAAAAGTGATCAGAATTTGCATCTGCACCTCTATAACTTCGGCTATCTTGTATGGCTCTTGCATGTTTGGCTTCTATTAGCAAATGATCTATTTGATTTACTGTTTGTCCATCTGGTGATACCCAGGTACTTTTATGGATTTCTTTGTGGTCGAAATAAGTGCTCATAATTCGCATATTGTGTTCGAAAGCAAATTCTATTACTCTTTTTCCATTCAGGTTACTCTCCCTGTGTTTACTTTTCCCCCCTGTTATTTGTTTGTATACGTCCTCTCTGCCAATCTTGGCATTGAAATCTCCTACAATTATTTTTGTGTCGTATGATGGTATTTGGTAGAACAGATGCTCTAACTGCTCATAAAAGCTATCTTTAACATCTTCTTCGGTATTTTCCGTTGGTGCATGTACATTTATAAGGGATATTTTTCTGTATTTTCCCCTCATTCTTATTTTGCATAATCTGCTTGTGACTGCCTCAAAATCTATCACCAGACTGGCAAATTTTTTCTTTATAAGGAATCCAACTCCAAATATACGTTCATTGTCTCCACTGTTGAAGAATACATAGCTTCCCACATCTATGCAGAAATTTTCTTTTTGTTTAGTTTCTTGTATAGCTGCAATATCTATCTCATATTTCTCCAATGTATCTGATAAATTTTTTAGTGCCCCTACTTCAAAAGTCCCTCTAACATTCCATTGTCCTATCATAATCATATTTCGTGCCTTATTCGTTTCCGTATTTATCTGTCCACTGTGTTTGTTTAGACTTAGTTTTTTTTCCATTTTCTCTAATTTTTCGGCACTATGGTTCCATTTCCACCATTCATCGTTTATACATATTTTCTGATAGCCGACTTTCGTTTCATTACCTTTTCCTTTTTCTTCTCTCGCCATATCTCTTAACTCTTTCTGTAGTCTGGCTTCGGTTTGTGTTAGATCACTTTCAACGAAGTACCGCGTTCCTCTTAATTTACTCTTGTTCTTCATAATAAGTTCTTTATCCTTCATTGTATCCATTTTTACTATCGCCACTGGCAGTTTCCCTTGAGAGGTTCTTATTTTCTGCACATCTTTTATTTTAACGTTCACATTCAATTGATTTGCTATGAAGTTGGTGGCATCTTCAATTTCCTCATTTTCTTTGAAATCGTGTCCTTTAATCACAATGTTTTGTTTTCGAAATTGTTTATCCATCTTTCTATCCTGCTTTCTAGGGAATTTACCTTTCCCTTCAACTCACAAATTTCTTTTTTTAGATTGCGAATTTCCTCTTGAAAGCTCTGCTGGTCTTTTCGTATTCCCTTAACTTCGTTCATTAGAGCGATCATCATTTCTTTCAGTTCTGTATTATCACAATCTTTCTTAGCTGGAGACCTAAATAATTTTCTGCTTTTTGTGAAAGGGTTTTCATCTTGGTCGTCTTTTTTTCCATCCCTCTTTCTCTTACTATCATCAGATTCTTCACCATCCATCTGAGTCAGTTCTTTACATGTGGCCATATCGTTAAATATAATAATAAATAAAATATAATAAATCTATTACCTTTTTCCGGGCAGTGTTTTGAAGGTATAAACTCTCACTTACACGCCACTGTATTGTTTTGTAAATAAACACTAATAATTATCCTTATCGTAATGGTCCCCGCGCACCCCACTCTACTTGCCTCTTCAACCGAGCGGAGCAACTAGAACAGGTTTATTGTTTAGGTTATCCGTATGCAATCTCTAAAAATTCAATTTTATTCACAATTTTCTAAATACACTCGATTCGCACAGCCACTATTTCGTCGGAGAAGCACTTTGTTGTAAAAAGAACTCGATATTATCCGAAATTTACGAATTAAATATCGGAGCCGTTTTAAACACGTCTTTCTCGATAGCTTAACCTTGAGCTACTCTAAATCTAACTGTCATAATGTAATCAAATTATTAAGAAATAATTTGCAAAAGACGCATTAGCGACATCTACTAAAAGCAAAACTAAATTTAAAGAACTGGAGAACTAAAGATTTCTTACGCTGGAAAACAATCTTATATAACAGTTAAATTTGTTTCAATTCAGGTCACACAACGGGATGTTTTGAGGATTCTAAACGGACGAAATGTACATAAACAGATAGTGGTGGTCTTTGAAACGAAACTAAATCTTAAACTACATTTCATTATTTTTTTGTATTCACGAATTACAGCCTCGCTAAAAAATATCACCAGCCGCCACTGATTATATACATAATGCAGTGTCTTGCATAGTAGAAACAGTGTCACCTGTTGACAAAAAACACGTTTGTTTTTTCTTGTCCTTGATGTCTTATTTAAAAAAATAAATAACAAAGGAAACTACGATTTTCCTGTAAGACAAAACAAGGAAAATAATATTTTTTGTCTAAAGAAAGAAAGCCATCTTGTAGCTTAATGCAATAAAAATGAGCGTAACACATAAACGAAAACACTTATCTGATTTAATTATGATGAAAGAAAAATTTTTGCGCCCATTCTGCACATCGATACCATTTGGGCCATAACGTTTACCAAACTGGCACTTACCTGATGCCTGATCAAGCCAACTCTTCGTTTATTTCCAGAGATAAAACAAGAGGTGTTTCTCGGAGCTCCATTTTTGGGACCCGAACGATTATAGCGAAATAAATGGAGAATGGGACAAAATTAAAGAAATTGTTCCAACCTTTCTAATGATGATGAAAGAGATTCAGTAAACCAACACAGGAGTATGGCGACTTGCACAACCACTTTTTGGTTCAAAAATATCAATGACTTTTAATCACTGGTTCACTTCGATTCTGCTGGTGAAGATCATGAAATAAAGAGAGAGAACTCATAATTGGTACTCCGAAGAAAAACAAAAAGGAAATACCTGCAGTTTTTTACCATCAAGAAATCGTTAAGTAGAAATAAGTCTGTAAGGTTATACAGAAGGTATTACATTTGTTTCTTACACCAAAAAATCAAGAGGACTGTTCTTTTGTGTTTTATCCTCCCGCCATCATGCAAGTACTGATCCACGAACTAGTAAACCTGATATTGTTGCTGTTTTACATACACTGTGTCCGTAAAGTATGGAACAAATTCTTTTTTAGCTAAACAGAGCATTTTAAGAAATAATCCTGAAACACGTCGATTTTTTATTTTAATTTACCGTATTTTAAAATAATATTCTAATATACAGGGTGAATTACTTTCGAGTAATGACGTCACCGTCATTTTTTTTTAAATGGAACACCCCCATTTTGTTTCAATTTTCGGATTACTCTAGCTGAGCTGGTTCCAAAAATGTATCACATGTTGATTCAAATTGGTACAGGGTGGACAAAAATACAATAGCTTTGTGTGTGTTCATAAAGTAACGCGTTAGTTAAATTAACAATATTATCAAAAATACTTATTGTATTTTTGATATTTTAATTAGTTTTTGATTTTAATTAATTTTTGATATTGTTTAATTTAATATCAAAAATTAATTAAAATTTAATATTATGAGTACACACAAAACTATTGTATTTTTGTCCACCCTGTACCAATTTGAATCAACATGTGATACATTTTTGGAATCTGCTCAGCTAGAGTAATCCGAAAATTGAGACAAAATGGGGGTGTTCCATTTAAAAAAAATGACGGTGACGTCATTACTCGAAAGTAATTCACCCTGTATATTAGAATATTATTTTAAAATACGATAAATTAAAATCAAAAATCGACGTGTTTCAGGATTATTTCTTAAAATGCTGTGTTTAGCTAAAAAAGAATTTGTTCCATACTTTACGGACACAGTGTATATTGTTTTTCGCATATTTTTGATCATACCCTATTCAAAACTAGTATACCCTATTCCACGAATATACGACTGTGTTGGATTATTTCGACAACGAATATTTTATTGTGCAAAATATGAAGAACGAAAATAAATTGCAAATTACATTGCTGTTTATTGGAATAATTATTAGAGCCATTTACTTTCGTACTTCTTATGTTGTACACTGAAATATTCGTTGTCGCGATAATCCAAAACAGACGTATGTTGGTGGAATGAACCATAGGTACATTTCAGGATAAAAAATATATAGTGGAGGCTAAAAAACCAGACGTCTCTAAGACGGTATGATAGTGTAAACGTAAGATTGAGTTGCATTTGGTTGTCTTTTTAAAGACAGATCACATGCTATGATTTTTTTGTGACGGATATTCTTGAGTTGGGATTGATTTCATGTAATCGAATGAACTATCTTTTATTAAAGTCGTCCCAGGAACGCAACTCATAAATATTGGCGATATCATTTTAAAGTCTTCTACTTTAAAACGTATAATATACGTCTGAATTACCAATATAAATGAGTCAGATTAAATAAATTATTAGAAGAATTTTTTACTTAGCAACAACATTTTTGTTTATTTTAATAGTATTTTGTATTTTGACAACGAAACTCGATTTGGGCTTCGAAACGTTAATAAATTCATTTTTTAGTAAAATTGTGGCTTATTTCCCATAGAAAATACTTAATTGTAAGACTGAGGTCTCCAATAAAGGCCGTAGGTTACGTACAACATCAAGCCAGACGTTGCATACACAGCCTGTCAGTCACCGGCAACTTCATGTAGTCAATATAAAACGTAGACAATGATTATCGATAAAACTCGAATATTTGGGTCACCTGATGGGAGGACATAAATACTCACTACTTCAAAATATAATGACAAGAAGAATGTCATGGTTGCGGAGTTTGAGAGAGTGGTTTGGCTGCACCACTAATGAACCATTTAAGTCAGCTGTAAACAATGACAGGATAGCCTTGATGATTTCCAATCTCTGATAGAAGTGGCACAAGAAGAATAAATTCAATTAACACCGTAGGTCACGTCCAGAGTCAGCTGTGGTCGTTATCAGTCAATTGCGATATTTCAACTTGTTGATAAGCAACTAAGCGCTAGGTCAAACCCTGTACTAGCCGTACTTTACAATTCTCGAAAATAACTAAAGGCACTGCTTCCAATATTTGAAGTCGCTTATAGCAGATAGAGACTGCGTTCTACATCCAATAGTAATTATTTTTTGTATAAAGTATACATACGCAACCTACTGCATGACAGTGAAGGCAGCGTACGGCGTTTATTACGTAGAGTACGGTAACTGACCGTAACTAACTATTGTATTAAGAATATAGACGCAACCTACGTCGTGACTCTGTACGCAATCCACGGCATTTATTGGAAACCATAGCCTAATTAATTTAATGTATTAGTTTTTAAGGGTATAATAATCAAAACAATAACCTACCTGAATTAAGACACGAAATAGAAATCAGTTTTCAGGAAGTAGAGATAGCCATAAATTCACTCAAAAAGAGAAAGTCACCAGGACCAGACGGAATAACTAACAAGCTTCTAAAATACGAAGGAGAAAGTATAACCCTAGAGATGACAAAATATACACAAAAACTAATATTACACTGCAAGATACCAGACACACGGAGAAACAGCATAATGATACCAATGTTCAAGAAAGGAGACAGAAGACCCCAACAATTATAGAGGTATAAATCTACTGAACCCGCACTTAAGCTAACCACAAAAGTCCTAACCAACAAAATCAATAAACTAACAACTTTATCAGATGAACAACAAGGATTCAGATCCGGAATATCCTGCGCAGACGCCGTATTTGTACTGAGACAAATCACAGAGTACAATAAACCAGTAACATATACATTGTAAATTATGTTTCGGGAGTTCACCTAGTAGCATTTAACGTGTCTTGGTTTGTTTATTTCTACTGCATCTTGATTGTAAATTTAGTATAGTCATATTCTTTGTGACACTTTCAAGGTCATAGCTCTTCCCAAAATCCATTACCTATGTATTGTTTTATCATCTGTAAGTTTCATCGGTTGAAAGTGCTTATTTTTGAAAAAAAAAATTGCGTTAAAAGTAATTTTTTTAATTTTGAAAAAATGCATTACTTTAAAATATTTTAAAAATTATTAGTGATACCAAAAATAGCAAACAATATTAGGTGTTGCTTTTCTGAATATTTTCGATTTTTTGTTTTTCTGTAAGACAAAAATTGGTTAAGATATGGCTGTTCAAAATTTGCATACACTCGTTATTAGTGACTCGTTTAAGTCCTTTCAACTACAGTCTTTTCAAAAATAAGCACTTTAAATAGATGAGACTTACAAATCATATAAACAATATAAGTAGAGTAACTTATGAAGCAGTAACGATTAATTTCATTTTGAACGCTAAGTAGGGGGTAATATTCACGATCGCATCCAATTCGAAGACGTCTTACATTTACTGTATAGAAGAAACATAATAATCAATATTATACAAACCATCGAAAAAATCTATTTTCATAATCGAATAAAGGCAAATATAAATGGAAAACTAACGCAGTTTATACCAGTACAAAGCGGAGTCAGACAAGGTGACTCATTAAGCCCACTGCTCTTTAATATAATAATGGACAAAATAATAGAAGCAGTACGTAAAGTTAATGGTTACAGAATGGGGAGCAAATAAATCATAATATTAAATTATGCAGACGACGCCGCATTAATCACCGAGACAGAAGACAATCTCCAAAGTTTAACACACATCTTCAATACAACAGCTAAAAAATACAATATGATAACATCAGCAGAAAAAACCAAATGTATGACAACATCTAAATACCCACTACCATGTAAAATCGAAATTGATGGGAAAATAATAAAGCAGGAAGCAAGGTTTAGATATCTGGCAATAGATATAACGGACTGGGACGTTTCGCCGTCGCCGTTTCGCCGTCGCCATTTCGCCGTCGCCGTTTCGCCGTCGAGCCACTTCGCCGTCGGCCGTTTCGCCGTCGAGCCAGTTCGCCGTCGGCCGTTTCGCCGTCGCCATACCGGCATTGGTTAAGTTTACAAGAACGTGATAACATACTACCTTTTTTTATACTAAATGTCAGTGTAAATAAAATGCTGATTTTGGTAGTTAAACCAAGTTATATTTCCGTATTCAACTATACATTGTTTTCGTCTGAAAAATAAAATATTTAGGGCCGGTTGTTCGAACGCTAATCAACATTGATCACTATCAAATACTTAATTACTGTCACAACTGTCAATGTCAACTTTGGTTGGGTTGCCGAGAACATAATTATTGATGACAATTATGAAATTAGTTAATCAATTATGTTAATAATTGTTATGTTAATTGACTAAGTAATCTCATAATTATAATTAACTATGTTTTCAGCAACACAACCAAAGTTGACATTGACAGTTGTGACAGTAATTAAATATTTGATAGTGATCAATGTTGATTAGCGTTCGAACAACCGGCCCTAACATTATTAAAAATATGATTATTATCAGATTCCCGGAAATAAACAATATTGAGCAAAGGGATTTCAATTTCAATTGTTTTTACTGTATCAAAAATAAAAAACTTCATTATGCAAAAGTGTTCGAAATATAATCGTTCGAAAACCATTCAAAACTTATATACAAGTAATGGCGACGGCGAAATGGCTCGACGGCGAAACGGCGACGGCGAAATGGCTCGACGGCGAAACGGCGACGGCGAAATGGCGACGGCGAAACGGCGACGGCGAAATGTCCTAGACCCTAGATATAATCAGTTACGGAGATGTTTAAGAGGAAGTACGACAACAAACTTTAAAAGCAAGTAAAGCGGCGGGATCTCTTAATGACACAATCTGGAAGAACAAACACCTAAGACAAGACATAAAATCAAGAATCTATAAAGCAGCAATTAGACCTATATTGACATACACGGCGGAGACAAGACCTGACACATCTAAAACGACACGACTACTAGAAACAACAGAGATGAAAATACTCCGACGAATATCAGTGAAAAGTCTGTTGGACAGGGACCGAAGCGAAAACGTAAGAACATTATGCAATGTAAAAGACATAAATGGTTGGGTGACAAAACGGAAACAGGAGTGGAACGAACACATTAGTAGAATGGCAGAGGATGCGATAGTACGAATAGCACGAGATAAGTCACCAAATAGACGAAAAAGTATTGGCAGACCAAGAAAAATGGCGCGATAACTTAAACAACTTAGGAGGCTAATATTGAAGAAGAAACAGGCTTTAAAACTTACATACAAGAAGGAAGAAGAAGAAGTGTTTAAGGTTATATTAATAACGATGTCAAGGACAACTGTAGAAACTCAACGATGTTTCTCTACATTAAAATTATATTAATCCAGACGTTTTTAAAGAATACAATATCTGGAGAAAAACTGACGGTGCTTGCCATGTTGTCCATCAAAAACAAACTTTAGTTTAAGAAATTTCTGACTTCATCAAAAAGCTGATAGAGAGGTTCATCTCTATTAAAAACAGAAGAATTAAGTTTCATGTCAAAAAAAAATTGGTAAATACTTTGTTTATATTACCGAGTCCTCGCTAAAAATTATCACCCGCCACCTCTGATTATATACATTTTGAATTTTCTTGCATAAGAGATACAGTATCTATTGTAGACCAAAATTACGTTTGCTCTTTTTGTTCTTGAATTCTTATTTAAAAAATAAGTAACAAAGACAACTACGATTTTTCCAGTGAGACAAAACAAGGAAAATAATATTTGATCTAAAGAAAGAAAGCCATCGTGTAGCTTACTGCAATAAAAATGAGCGTAATACATAAACGAAAACACTTATCTGATTTAATTATGATTAAAGGAAAAGTTTTGCGCCCATTCTGCACATCGCTACCATTTGGGCCATAAAGTTCGCCAAACTGGCACTTAGCTGATACCTGGGTCAAGCCAACTCTGCGTTTATTTCCAGAGATAAAACAAAAGGTGTTTCTCGGAGCCCCATTTTTTGGGACCCGAATGATTATAGCGAAAGAAGGGAATGAGAATGGGACAAAACTAAAGAAATTGTCAGTGTTAGTTTTATATTAGCTCTGCTTCGAGCTCCAGTCTTCGCTCGTTCAATATTTATCCAGTTGATTATTGGAAGGGAGTTTGAGCTTAATAATCGACTACTGAATTGGTTGGCAATAATGATCTCGGCACACATTAAACGCGAAAAAATTGCTGGAATGTAGACGGCTTAGGGTAAGATTCACGTTATTTTTTAAGTATTTAATGGAGCAATTGAACGACGTGACATGAAAGTTTAATCGAGCCGCAGATTGAAACATTCCCATTCCAGCCATAATTTACAATTTAACTAAAATAAAAGGTTTTTTTTTAAGATATTTAATGTTCGAGGTCTCTAATATGACTAATATAATAGTGATTTACATATTTTGGAGTGATAGTAGGGACGTCAGTAATAGTTATTGTCGTATGATTTATACTTTTTCTTTTTCTCTTGCTTCTTCCTCTCCTCTATACTAAATTTTGCTTATTCATTTACACATTGATATCTCTATGGAAATGAATACTTCATCTTATGCGAGATCGACCGTTATTTCTACCATATGGTGACCTATCTGTTGCTATTTTGACCACTCTGGTCGTCTTCATTCTAATTAGGTACACGAATATTCCATTATTTGTTCGGTTTAGTAATTTGGTTTATTAGAAGATTGGAGGTGGCAATGAATCTGTATCCTTCGACAAAGAGGAACTAAAAGAATTCGCGTTAGAAGAGAAACCACTAGATCTCAACAGATATGAAGAATGAAGAAGCAGAGAAAACCAAATGTATGACAACGTGTAAAATCGAAATTGATGGGAAAATAATAAAGTAGGAAGCAAAGCTTAGATATCTGGGAATAGATATAAACAGTTACGGAGATGTTGAAGAGGAAGTACGACAACAAAGCTTAAAATCAGGTAAAGCGGCAGGATCTTTTAATCCATTTTTAAACCATTTGGAAGAACAAACACCTAAGGCAAGACACAAAAGCAAGAATTTATAAAGCAGCAATTAGACCTATGTTGACATACACGGCGGAGACAAGACCTGGCACATCTAAAATGAGGCGACTACTAGAAACAACAGAGATGAAAATACTTCGACTAATATCAGGTAAAAGTCTGTTGGATAGGGAGAGGAGCGAAAGCATAAATATGAAGATCATGTAATCTAGAAGATATAAATAGATGGGTGACAAAACAAAATGGGAAACAGGAGTGGAACAAACATATTAGTACAATGGCAGAGGATAGGATGGTACGAACAGAATGAGATTAGTCACCAAGTGGACGAAGAAGTATTGGCAGACCAATAAATAGATGGTGCGATAATTTAAACAATTTAGGAGGCTAATATTGAAGAAGAAACAGGCTTTACAGCCTATATATATGAAGGAAGAAGAAGAAGAAGAAGAAGAAAACATTGAAAAGAGGCAGGAGAAGCTTTAAACCTCAAATGGCACCGGGTCCATGTAGGATACCAACAGAGTTAAAATAATAATCAAACACAAACCAGAAGGGTTGTTGGATATCTGTAACAATTCGTTAAGCAGACAAGAATTTGCAGATAAACTAAATTTAACCAACTTGGAAGTATTATTAAAGCCGGGAGAGTCAAGAACAACAATTTGGATTTCAAAAAAGAAATATGAACAGTTGACGCAATAAAATGGGTAGCAGAACAAGTTATAAACAGCAAAAGTTTGAAAGAAAATGGGTAGTTAATAGTAAATTGAATGCATTGTGTACATTCAGACATACTCAAAATTGGTTTATTGAATTTGTTTTCATATTGGAATCGAATATGATATCATAAAATACAGGGCCATTCTAGAAAAATATAAAACGTATATGTGATCTAGCTATAATCGCGGTAGAAGGCTAAAATGTATATAGCTCAATATATTTTAAAAAACGTAAAAATTAGATTGGTCAACTCTTTAATATTTCCAGTACTGGCATATACTTAGATGCGAATCTAGAATACCGAGACAATGAGAAAGCAGAAATATAGACCCTATTGAAATGTTCTGCTGGAGAAGAATATTGCGAATTACACGGACCGGTTACAGAACAAATAATCATATTCGACAAGAACTAAAAATCAATCAAAGACTCTCCGAAGCAAAATTCAACTGCAACAATTAAATATTTTGAACATGTCATGTGGTTAGGGCTTACAATACCGGAATTCCGGGATCCCGAATACCGGGATCTCGGACGATTTTTGTCCGGTATTCGATACCGGTATTTCGGTATTAGATTAATTTATAAAAAGTGAATTGATGCAGAATAAACTTTCTTCTAAGATATTTTTTGCTATTACAAGAAATTATTTTTGAAGATAAACAACCAATATCATTGTAAAAAATATTTATTAAACACGTTTATTACACATACAAGTCAAGTATAGCGCTTTCTAAAAAGCGTGAATGTCGTTAATTTAAGGCGAAGGGTTATATTTAGCTATGCACCCAAATTATTAAATCTCGTCTATACAAATACATAAAATGAGTTATATAAAAATTCTTAAATATTTAAAATTAGACTACTTTATTTTATAAATAAGCCGTAAGATTTATTAGTCAGAATTGTTTTTACATTTTCATATATTTTTCATTTTTTTGTGTATTGTGGTGTATAAATTAGGCTCACTAATGCCTGGTTGCACCAACAGATCTTAAGCTCCAGCTTAGCTAAGCTCTACTTATGGATAGGGCCTCCTTGAGTATCACTTACGTTGCACCATAATTTTAGATTCTTACCTTATTATCAATTATATCTATTATTATATTATGGTATTCTTATTGTAATATATTATAATTATATTATATTAATTCTTATGATATTCTCGACTTAAGCTTAAGATCTGTTGGTGCAACCGGACATTATTTTCTGGATTATTAATAATAATTGAAAATATATAGCGGTCTAAATACAGAGTAATCCATATAAAATATTTGTCACAGTAAGTTAATCTTTATATTAATATATTTTAAAGTTAAATTAATTTACAAATAGCAAATTTCATAAGTAAAGGTACTATCCTATTATATGCAAAATTTATCCTAGAATCAAATATATAGTTTTCCTATTTGTACATTTTTTGTATCTATCTATTCCTACTCTCTACAGTCGGAAAAATGAAAGAATACCCATGAACGATCATATCAATCACATACAATCACATATTTTGTATTTGCTGTTTTTTTTTCTATAAATAACAAACGGGAGAGATAGATTATTAATTATCTTAATAATATGTGATTGATATGATTGTTCATGGGTATTCTTTCATTTTTCCGACTGCATGTAATGTTATAAACAAAATCTACTCATTTCAAAAAAAAAACTATATAAGTTTCATATATTATTTAATAACAAGTCGATATAACAACTGAGGATAGTATAAATATAAAGTGTATATTTTTTATTCATAATACCGGTTTTAATACCGGGATCCCGGTATTTGAAATTTTAAATACCAAATACCGGTATTGAGATTTTGGCTCGGTATTGTAAGCTCTACATGTGGTCAAAGCAGACAATATGGAGAGATTCATCATTTAATGAAAGCTAGAAGGTCAACAAAGAACAGGCCAGAAAATCTTTCAAAAAATCATAAGACTGATGATTTTCGAAAAAAACTCGACATTAGACAATGTTTATCAAAATGCTACGTGTGGTCGAGTCTTCTCTATGCAACTGAAACGTGGACGCCAGTGTTGCCAGATGAAAATTTCTCATAGCAGTAGAATAGGACATAAAAAACAGTAGAAAACAGGAGACTTTTAATCATTTCAAATAAAACAATAATAAGTTTATTATATCACAACGATAAACCGTCATGTAACGATCACGTTACTATAAAATAATACGTTCCATGCGTTCTGTGTCTGTATATCGTGCGTTCCATGGGTTATTTTGTTTAGTGCGCAGGAGCGTGATCGTTACATCGACACTCCCATCGAACAAGGTTGTAACTCAAGTTACATCTTTTTCAGATTTCAACACAGGCGAATTCAGCAAAAAATTGCGCACACGTCAATATAAACGACATAGTTTAATTCTCAATAGTTTGGCTGGCAGTACTGGATACTCCCTATGTTAAATATTTACTTTCTTTATAGTTGACGATTAACAAGGTTTTTAAATGAGTTACAACTTTGTTGCACGTATGTTTAATTTATAAAGTATTCAAACATATGGTGCATCCCATAAGTCAATTTATCGAAATGAAAGTAAAAAAGGATCTACGGACTTTTTTTCCTTTTTGATAGTTGCGGTGGACAAAAAAGTTTAATATTAACATTACACATGTATTTTTTGAAATAGCACATTCACAAAAAGAGGGTAATTCAATGTATGCCCTTATAAAAAAACCGAAAAATATTAAGTCGTATATGCTCCACACCTATGGATAACCATGATACGATATGACAAAGCATCAGGCAAGCTTAAATCCGTAACTGAAAAAAATCAGAAGCAGATTCTAAATTTTAACCTATTTGAGGACACACATGTATATTTGAAGTAGATATTAATAGTAATAATAATAATAATAATAATAATAATAATGTTTATTTACTTCTCATTATGCTCTCATATATAACAATATTATAATAGAATAATTCAATACTAACATAATTACAAATTAATTTTAAGTTAAATATTTTCACATATAAATAAATAGTAAATAAACCAAAAGAAGAAATTCCCTGAAGAACCAGAGGTTGTGCTCAGGGATTACATTATTCAAATATTAAACATTAACAATACAAAAACGCATAACAAATATTAAAAATTAACAATACATAACTCATAACAACTCATAATGCATAACAAATATATTATATATTAGTAGTTATATTATAAATTTAATTAAAGATCGCATTCAAAAATTCAGTTCCAGTGTTCTTAATAAATTTTTTAAAAATGGATTTAATCATGTTGAATGAGTTTATTTTTCTCAAATATATTTTATAAATTTCGGGTAAATAATTAAATATTTTAGGAATATAGTATGTGAAATTATGTTTACCAATTGATTTAAAATTACTAATAATTTTTACATAGTCATGAAGTTTTCTTCTAGTGTCGTAATTATGATCTATTGATTTCAATATTTGTTTATTTTTGTATGTATGCAAAATTATGTTTAATAAATATAATTGTCTAATTTTAAAAAACACCAGCTTGCTGATAAAGAAGTTCTGATGAATATAAGCGAGTTTTTTTAACATTATTTTTAAAAATCTCCTTTGAAGTATTTCGAGTTTAATCAAATGTGAGGAATATGTTCCACCCCATGCTATAATGGCATATCTAAGACGTGATTCTATTAAGGAATAGTATACCATCTTTAAGAAAGATAAATCAAGAATGTTGCTGAGATATCTAAATCTGTATAGTATCATTCTTAGAGTTTTACATACCATATCAATATGTATATCCCATTTCAAGTGACTATTTCATAGTAAAAGAGTAAAGTAATAAAGTGTGTGTGTGTGTGTGAGATCCTGGCATCAGACAAAATCTATTTGCCACAAAACATGTAAATTCTTAATTACATTAAATGATTTCATATTGTCTATTTCTAAACTATACCGCTATTTTTGAATTTCTGATAAAATTAATGATGGAATCTAGTACCGCTTTATCTGAGGAAGAAATGAGAGCTGTAATATTTAGTGGCAATGGACACTCGTGATGAATTAGTTCTTGATACAGAATTGAAGAAGATTGAGAGTTCAGAGAACATTCTAGAAATATATGATTTAGATCACCAATGGATATATTGTCACAACTACAGACAGGGGAGTTAAGTATTCCAATTTTATATAATTGAGATCGAAAGCGAGCATGGTTCAATTTTAAACGAGTCAATACTGACATGTGTGCTCTATTATAATTAAAGGTGAAATGAGGAATGTTTTTTGGAAGTGTAGGGTGAATTCTGAAATAATGGTTTGTAGATTTACTTGCAATTCTTTTGTAATCAGTTTCCCATTTCCTTCTGATATTAGGTTTGAGAGCATTATTCAAATCTTTTAAATTAAATACTTTGTCAATATGGTGGCAACTGTGACTACTTTTTGCGGCTATATCCGCAATTTCATTACCTTCGACTCCGCAATGTCCTTTCGTCCAAATAAACGAAACAGTTACATTATTTTGTTTAAGATCCATATTTAATTTTTTAATGTTCAAAATTAAGGCATTTCGGAATTGGTTTATTGGGTGACCGCTAATAGCTTGTAATGCTGATTTTGAGTCTGAAATTATTTCCACATTCGTGCATGTTTGAGTTGCACACCATTTTAGTGCCTTTTCAATAGCAAAGGACTCGGCGGTAAAAATAGAACAATAATTTGAGATTCTGTACTTTTCAATATGATTTATGTTTGAAACAAAAAATGTCGAACCTGTATTTAGCTCCGTTTTTGACCCATCTGTATATATTTTAGTTAAGTTCGACCCGAGACCATTCACAATGGATTTTATCATGGCTTGGTTTAAGATATTACAATCTGAATACCGAGGGAATATGGTGATAGGTTTGTCAATTATAGAATCGAAACTGTGTGCATACAATGGTATTTTATTAAGTTTAACAATATCATTTTGAAATAAGTTTGTATCAATAAATGCATCTGCCAAAGGAGGAGAGTTTTTCTTTTTCCAATAATGATTTGTCAAATTGTCAATTACAAGAAAGTTAATTTTTGCGATCAAATCACTGTTGTAACATCTATATTTTAATAGACTTTTATTTGCTAAAAACTGTCTTCGAAAACTAAGAGGAAGTTCTTGAGACTCTGCCAGAATGGCATGATTTGGTGAAGATGCCATGGCTCCCAAACATATTTTCAGAGCTCTATATTGTATTCGATCAAGAGTAAGTTGGTTCGTATTGGAGGTAGAACCATAGAGAGTACACCCATAATCCAAAATCGAGCGAATATAAGACTTGTAGAACATTAAGGAAATTTGTTGATCCGCGCCCCAGCTCTGTTTGGAAAGGAAGCGCAGAAGATTAATTCCCTTTTCACATCTTTGTTTGACATACTTAATGTGACTGGTCCATAGAAGTTTACTATCTATAATTATACCTAAATATTTATATTCTTTTACGATAGGAATAGTGTATTTACCTATAGAGAAATTATCGACTAACTGATATCTGTGCCTTGTGAAACACATCACAGCTGTCTTTTCTGGTGAAACACTAAAACCCATATCGTCGAACCAGTTTTGTAACCTGTCAAAAGTACGTCTTAAGTCTATCATGCAGCGATCGTAGGTATTATGGGTGACATAAATGCATAAATCGTCCGCGTATTAAATAATTTGTATGTCATCGCTCATCAAATCATGCAAGTCTGCAGTGTATAAGTTAAACAAAAGGGGACCTAAAATAGAGCCTTGTGGAAGCCCGTTGTAAAGTACTCTTGGACCATGTAAAATGTTATGACTATCTCGCAAAAATATTTTTCTATTAGCAAACAAATTTAAAATATTTATAGAGACTCTTTTATTGATACCAAACGTTACCATTTTTGAATATAATATTTCCAAATCTACCACATCATAAGCACCTTTAAGGTCCACAAAAAGACACAACATGTAATTATTTTTTGATAGACACAATTGAGCATCTGTAACTAAATGGGAGATTGCATTAATTGTACCTATACCTCTACGAAATCCATACTGATTTTTTGGTAAAATTGATCTGTTTTCGACAAAATGTTCGAGTCTAAATTTTATAAGCCTTTCGAAAGTTTTTTCTAATACACGATAACAATGAAATAGGTCCGTAGGACGAAGGTAAGTCAGGTGGTTTCTTAGGTTTCGCTAGAAGACACACAATTATATTTTTAAAACTATCTGAATACTTTTGTTTCAACCACCAATCATTAAAAATTTCTAATAGAAAAAGTTTACCACTTTCAGGCAATTTATTTATTATCGTATAAGTGAACCCGTCAAGTCCAGGTGCAGTATTTTTTGATTTTTTTAAGGCTAATTCTAATTCCGAAAAGCTAAAATTTTTTGAAAGGGTGTCTGAGTCTTGATGGAAGTGAAATTGATTAATGTTGTCGTTAAAAATTGGACCTGCAGCAGATGAAGGAGCCAATGTATCAAGAACTTTTTGAATAAGGCTTTCGTCTAATTGTGGTTTTCTTTTTTGATGGTGTTTATTGCAAATAGATCTTACAGTGTTCCATATCTCAGTCAGAGGAGTGTTTATATTTAGTTTATTCAAAAACATTTTCCAACTGTTTTTTTGTTTAAGTTTAAACGTACGTTTGACATTAGCAGAAATGTTTTGATATTGTAGATAATTGATAAAATTACCTTGTTTTTTAAATTCGCTGAGAGCTTCTTTTCGTTTTTTAACAATCGCAGAACATTCCTCATCCCACCAATAAGGTCTTGGTACAGAAGGTGTGAAAGATTTCTTAATAGGCATAGATTTCGATGCTGCGATTGTGATTGCATTGAGGAAAAATTCGATTTTGTCTACAGAATTTGAATTCCTATCTAAATTATTGAGCTCACTAATTTCTAATTCAAAAATATTTCCAAAAACAGACCAGTCAGCACGAGAGTCATTCCATTTTGTTGATGGGTTGATGACAAAGGAGGAGGGATTGATTTGAATTTCTATATTGATTGGGTAGTGATCTGAACCTAATGAATCTGAATCTACTGACCAAGCTATACGGTCGGCTAAGAAGGGAGATGTTAGAGTTAAGTCAACGGCTGAATGATTACTAGTTGGGGATATTCTTGTTGGTGTTCCGTCATTTAATGTAATTATTTCACAATAATCCATGGCCTCCACTAATATTCTACCATTTCTGTCGTCTGCAATTGGCCCCCACATGCCGTGGTGAGCATTAAAATCTCCCAGAAAAATAGTTTTTGCAATATTAAACTGAAGGAATAGGTTGATCCAGTCATTTATTTCTATTCTAACATCTGATGATCTATAGATTGATACTAATGAGAGATTAATTTTGTTCAAAAAAACTGCGCATGCTTCTATACTGTCATCGAAATTATTATTAATTTCGGATTCTTGGTAATCTATTCCCTGTCTGATGAAAATACCTACGCCACCGTAACCATCTTCACGACATTTATTGATAAAGTTATATCCTTTAAGTCTAAAATGATGACCGGATGTGAGCCATATTTCTGATAGAACTATTATATCTGTATGGTAGTTGTTAATATGATGCATAAGACTGCCTTTGTTACTATAAATGGATCTACAATTCCATTGTAATATGGTTAGTTTTTCTGTAATATTTTTAATAGCCATTTTCACTATCTGTGAGAATGGATTCTAAATTATCTTCATTATTATCGAATATTGTAATGATATTGTCCCTGATCTTATTTAATTCAAAATTTCCTTGATTATTAATTATATTTGTAATTAATGAATATATCTGTGAGATAAGTTTATCTCGACAAAACATGAAATTATTCTGTTGTGGAGCGGGTGTATATGGGGGAAGAGAAATTTGTCTTTTTTGATGGGAATTTTCTAAATCTGAATTACTAGTGCTTGGAGTCTGAGAAGAAGTCTCAGTTCTTCGCCTTTTAATTGTTTTTGATTCTAATGCGGTTGAATTTGATTTTGGTTTATTTAAAGGAGCATAATAAATTGTTTTGTTTGCTGGTGCTAAATCGGGAAAGTTTTCAAGATTATTTAATATATCAAACCTATTGTTGGTATTAACTTTGGCATAAGCTGGATTGTTAATCGATAATTCGGTATCCTTAAAACTTTTATTTTCGAAAGCCATTACTTTTTTTATATCTTGTTGTTTTTTATACATTGGGCAGTCTCTTGAAATTGAAGGATGATCAGAAGATTTACAGTGAACGCACATTTGCAACTCGGAATTACATTCAGCGGAAGAATGCTCATTTGCACATCGAGAACAACGTGATTTGCCTTTACATTGAACGATATTGTGACCGTAACGTAAACATTTTACACATTGAACAACGGGATGGATGTATGGTTCTACAGGAAAATTAACCATATTTATATTAATAAAGGACGGAATTTTATTACCTTTAAAATTTATTACTACCAATTGTCTATTGACAAATTCTTCTTTTTTGGTTTCAGCGTTTATAATTTTTCGTTTCATTCTTCTCACTTCCGCCACTGGAACTATGGAATTAATTGCTTTTTTCAAGTATTCTTCAGTAAAAAAGGTATCAACGCCGCGTATTATGCCTCGTTTATGCGTGAAAAATTTTGGAATATAAGCAATCAACTTATTTTTTGTTAATATTTCGTGATTAATTAATAAATTAACGATTTTGTATGTTCTAAAAATTACCTTAACACGTTTTAAACCTACAGAATGAATATCAATAACGTTATTTCTAAATTCAATTACTTGTTGTAAATAAAAGCCAATTCTGACAGGAAAAAGACGACCAAGATTCTTATCGGTATGTTCCAAAAATACCTGATACGGACCTGCATCCGTCGGTTGATATTTATTATCAAAGTCATATTTTTCGAAATTTGAGGATAATGTATCCATTGAAGAAACATTAATTTGACTATCATTATTATTCACCTGATTATTATTATTTAAATTAACCGAGGGCGGGCCAGGACCGCCCCCGTTACCTGACATTTTCTGTAAAACAAAGCTGTCTTCTAGTTTTCCACAAAGTACCACAAAACAGAAACTATTGATAACACTCTGCACGTGGAAACAAAGCCGGAATGTACCAAAACACTGCCAAAATTAATAATTCTTTGGGACGAAATCCAAAAAACGAACACGACTTTGACAGTTGAAAGTAATAAAGTAAAATGGCTTAAAATTAAATACATATTTACAGATACGAAATAAGAATGCAAAAAATTTGAGATATTTTATACCATTTTTTTTTTCATAATATTAATATTATTGTTATTGTAAAATTTATAATTTCCAATTAAAATTGTGTAAACTGTGAGTTGATATTTTGTTTAAATATACCATAAAAACTAATTTTCTCCTAGCTATATTGCAAATAACTCAAAACATGCAACCTTTTAATAGTTAAACGGAAAAAATAATTAACACGGAGAGTGTAAAATGGTTGTTAGGCGAGTTACAACCTTTTTCTACGGATACTCATGTTTAATCTCAAGGTTGTATCTCAATCAAACTCAAGATTTTCAACAGCTAATAAAATTACAAAGCATACATCTCACAGTAATCCCTTATTGTGTTATAAATATCATATCACATTAGTGTAAAAGAGTCTAATCATTTCGCTACAAATTAAAAATTCATGTTTTCGTTTTTTGCCTCTCCTGTAAAATCGCTAAAAATGAGTTACAACCTTTGTTCGATGAGGGTGTCGACATGACGGTTTGTTGTGTTGGAACAAACCTAATATAATCTCTAGTTTTTTTTTTTAAAATATCGTCCTTAAGTCCTTAAAGTCAAATCTTTTAGTAATTTGAGCACAACTCTCAATAAAGAAATCCAAACATCGTGTATGCAAAATATGTTTATCTACTCTATGTCATATTATGTATAAGTTTTTAGTTTGTGAAAACTGTCATTATAGATAGCAGTGCGTGAAGGGTTTAAAGTGTGCGTGAAGTAACAATGTATTTTAAATGGGATTTACGTTTTTAGCACTGTTTTTTGGCACACTTTCATATTATCAAATATCCTTAACTTTCGGGTTGTCATGGTGATAACATAATGAGCAATAAATTACAATAAAAGTTTTGACAGTTTTGGTTTGAAAGAAGTTAGAATTTTTAAATGTCAAATTTCTAAAAATTGTAGAATAGAAATGAATTCCACCAACGAAGATTTACAGTTTTTTTATTTGTTTATCGTAGGTAAAATATTATATGAAACTGTGCGTGAAGTACTTTTTGCGAACTTACGCGATGTATGATGTATAGCACTCACACCGCTGTCGCTCGTGCTCTAAACATCGCGTGCGTTTGCAAAAAGCATACTTCACGAACTGTTTCATAAATAACTATTTTGTTCATTTGAATTCGCAATTAAAAACAAAGTATCTAACCTCTGGTGGAATAAATTTAAACTACTAAAATGGTATAAACAAAACAGAAAGCTGTTGATTTGAATGGAATTTGGTCACTATTAAAATATTTTTAGTAAATTTCAGCATCACGAGTAGGTATATTAAAATATTTTAAATCAAATCGGTATTCTTTTGTTCCTCAATTGAATGTTTGTTTATACAAAGTGAAACAAGACAGTCCAGTTTAAACTTGTTGTCTGATAACGCTAAATAATCTCTAATTGTAGCAAATATTGTATCAAATATAATAACAACGTAGCATATTGTAGTGGAAAATATAACAGAAAATTTGAGATTAAAAACAGGAGAACAGGAGAAGTATGAAAACAGTAGATCTCCTGCTAAAACAGGAGATTTGGTAATAATTCTTAAAATATTAACCGTCAATAAATTGGAGACCTTAATCTAGGAAATCTAGGAGATTGGTGATCTACAGGAGAATATTCAAAATTTCATGGACATCGAGTACTTCAAAGGAGAAGTGCTGCATATATAATAGGCAAAGTACGGGAACTTTTCAACACAATGAAAATTAGAAAAACATACCTAGGCCACGTACTTGGAAATAATGAGTACAAATATGCTCAACTCATAGTGAAAGGAAAGATCGACGAGAAGGGAGGACTAGGCAGGAAAACACTATCGTGGCTAAAAAATATCCGACAATGAATAGGGTAAATTTTGAACAGCTAATAAGAACAGCTGAAGACAGACAAGCGTTTGCAAGTGTAGTAGCCAACCTCCATTGAGGACAGAGCACTTTAAAAAGAAGAAGAAGTTTGCAGACCACAAGGAAATCTCCAACAAGATGGATTGACAAGATCAAAGGAATTTGTATGGAGGACCTATGCACCATGAGATAGAAATGACCAGAAAAAGAAGTATATGGATTCGTACCATACACGATATCACGATGAAAACTCCTCTGCCTTCAAGGAAGATCAAATCTGACGAGAGAGATAAACTATTTTAATAAAAACAACGAGAAGTCTAACGAACGGAAGATATAAGGACTTGTATCCTAACGTTGAAAACAAAATTATTCTGGTGATAACCTAAATCTTTCTTCTTCTCTTCTTCTAATGTGAAGTCTTGGAATTCTTAACAATGTTTTTTCCATTCTGCCCTGTCGGATACTTTCCTTCGCCACTGCCTAATGTTCATGGATTTAATGTAGCCCTCTACGTCGTTTATCCATCTTTTACGGTGTTTTCCTCTTGTTCTATTTCCTTGGGGCTTCCATCTCTGAATTACTTTCACAGCTCGATTATCTGGCATTCTTTCTAAGTGACCAAGCCAGATTAGTCTTTGAGAATTTACAAATTTAACAATATCTGCGCTCTACATTAGTTCATCCAGCTGGTGGTCCATTTTAATTCTCCACGAACCGTCGCTGCAATGTGTTGGTCCATCTTAATCCTAGCCTGAATCTAACCTAAATCCTAGCCTTCTACAATTTACAAGGCAAATTGATGATAAATGAATACATATGGGGGAATATACAATATACATTTCACAATCCGTCAATTTATCTATGTAAAATAATTACAGTTTTGATTCCTAGCACTAAAAATATTGTTACCAGAATTTTGTTACCAAAGCAACGTTAAAATCTGGGTTTCGTTTTGATTCAGATCACACCACAAGCTGTTCTGATGATTCCAAGAGGAAATAACATTACTAAAACGGATGGTGGTGGTCTCTGAAGCAGAATTAAATCGTAATTGTCTTTCATTTCATTACTTTAATAAACTCTGAGAAACTCCTCCTCGAAAGATTGTATTCCTTTCTACGTTCTTTAAAACTTTTCAACTTTTTATACACAATGTTAAACGATATTAAAACATTTCATTATACATTTAGCTCTGTTTTAAACTGACTGCCTTGGGAAATTAATTAAAATGTAATGGATATTTATTATTTGAAAAAACTCAAATATGAATTTTAAATGAATATGTAATTTTTAAGTTAACATTCATAATGAAACCTAATATAAATAATGTGAGTAATTTTGATTAAAAAAGGAATTTTGTATGGTATTTTTCCTACAAAAATTGAGCTATTTGTTTTGCATAATACATTGTGTTTGAAAACAGTTTTTGATTATAATAAATGTTATAATAAATGTTAGTCCAGAAAGCCCATGCGCATCCGCTAGGAAAAATATTCTAATTCGGATTCTTTGCACAATCTTACTCAAAAAGGACTCCTTTTAACAAATTTGCATGTTGCCAGGACCAAAAAGTGGTCAAAAATTTTTTTTTGTTTTTTTCCTAAAATTATTTTTTTTTGCACGGAAAAAAGATTTTTTAGGTTTTTTGGATCATTCCAAAGAGAAAAGGTCTTTAGTGACTTTTCTCTAAAAATGATAGTTTTTGACATATAAGCGATTAAAAATTGAAAAATTGCGAAATCGGCCATGTTTAACCCTCAAAAACTATGTGAAATGCTGAAAATTTGAATGTTGCCAAGGTAGGTAGATATTCTTTGAACATCGATTGATGAAATCCCGAAGAGTTTTTTGCAATACAATATTTAAAACTCCTTTGTTTCTTAATTGCTAATCAAGCGTCCACGACACTATTTTCCACCGACCGACAGTATGGTGCAAATGAAAGGAATAAATTCGTTATTTCGTAAACCGGCGACTTTAAGGAAAGATCCCGAAACAGGTCGATTTTTATTTTTAAGTTATGATAATGTGGCATATATGGTATACTAGTGACGTCATCCATCTGGACGTGATGACGTAATCGATGATTTTTTTTAATGAGAATAGGGGTCGTGTGCTAGCTCATTTGAAAGTCTCTTCAATTCTCTATTCAGTAATATAAACATTTACATAATTATTTATACAGGGTATCCAAAAAATTTTTATTAAATTAAATTATTTGACAAAAAAAGAAGTAGAAGGACACCCTGTACAAAAAATTATGTAAATGTTTACATTACTTGATGGAGAATTGAAGAACCTTTCAAACGAGCTACCACACGACCCCTATTCTCATTTAAAAAAATCATCGATTACGTCATCACGCCCAGACGGATGACGTCACTAGTATACCATATATGCCACAATATCATAACTTAAAAATAAAAATCGACCTCTTTCGGGATTTTTCCTTGAGTCGCCGATTTTCGAAATAACGAATTTATTCCTTTCACCATACTGTCGGTTGAAAATAGTGTCGCGCACGCTTGATTCGCAATTAAAAACAAAGGAGTTTTGAATATTGTATTGCAAAAAACTCTTCGGGATTTCATCAATCGATGTTTAAAGAATATCTACCTACCTTGGCAATATTCAAATTTTCAGTTTTTCACATAGTCTTTGAGGGTTAAACATGGCCGATTTCGCAATTTTTCAATTTTTAATCGCTTATATGTCAAAAACTATCATTTTTAGAAAAAAGTCACAAAAGACCTTTTCTGTTTGGAATGATCAAAAAAACCTAGAAAAATTTTTTTCCATGCAATAAAAATTATTTTAGGAAAAAAAACAAAAAAAAAATTTTAAAAAATTTTTGACCACCTTTTGGTCCTGGCAACATGCAAATTTGTTAAAAGGAGTCCTTTTTGAGTAAGATTGTGCAAAGAATCCGAATTAGAATATTTTTCCTAGCGGATGCGCAGTGGCTTTCTGGACTCTGTAGAGATGTATAAAAAAAGCGATATAGTCCAGATTGTGAGGCTGCTCTCCTACTATGGAAAATGTTTCTGATGCGGTTTCTTTGCGGATTTTTGTTAAAAAATGTGAACACAAATCTGATGGGTGGTGGAATGTGAAGGTGTTTAAAAAAAGCTTTATTTTTGTTTTTTAAAAAAGTTTTTTAGCATCAAAAGTAATCAAGTTGCTCTCAAAATAAAGTTGGTCCCGTAATTTGCTTACTTTTGATACTAGAAACTTAAACAAAATAACGCTTTGTTTAAACACTGTTAAAAAGTTAGAATGAGTTTTTCCTAAAAAGTGCTTTATTTTTTAATTATTTCACATTAAAATATTAGATTTAAAATTTGACGAATATGAACCTATTATTCACAGGGCCGTAAGTACGATGTTGGAGGCCCCGGGGCAAACGTGTCCAGAAAAGTGTTTGATATTTAACCTTTTAAAAACGCATTTTAATGCAAATGCATTCCATGACCGAAGTCTCTTTATGGTCACAAAATAACCAGCAAGGAAGACAATAAACACTATCTATCATTTATTTTAGAGTAGCAGAACCAATTTCTTTTTAGCTTCATTCCACCCTTAAGCCGATGCCGCACTGCAGGATGCTAGATGGTAGCTTGGAGGGTGGATTTTAAAGGTGGATGGTGGAGGGTCGCTGCATCCTGGACGCAGTGAAAGAGTGAAATGAAGTCAGAAGTCAGTATCCAACTGACTGCTGAGGAATCGTTTGTTTCATTTGTTACGTTACATTTGGTTTGTTTTTTAGCATATCGTCGTATTAGAGGTAAAACTCACTCACTAAACTTTTCAGAAAGTGGAGAAAAATCGACTTAAAGGCAAAAATTGTTTTTTAAATTCACCTGACTTGAATATTGGATTTTTTTTAATGCAACTGCAAAGAATAAATAAAACAGATATTTTAAGCCATGTTTCGTGACATAGTGGGTCTGCTGGGTCCTAAATTGCCCTTCTTTTATACACAGCACTTATTACGCTTTCACCATAGCGAGGCTACCCGGATGGATTATCAAACACGACTGATATGGGTGGATAGACGCCTGGCGGACCACCGGGTGGGTAGATGGTAATGGGAGGCCACTGCGGCTACCGTCGTTGTATTATTCGTGGTATAAGTAGCTGGATGGTCGCCAGGCGGGTATCTACCATCCACCATCCTAGCAAACTTCCTGCACTGCGGCATCGGCCTAAGGCCTTAGGCCGATGCCGCAGTGCAGGAAGTTTGCTAGGATGGTGGATGGTAGATACCCGCCTGGCGACCATCCAGCTACTTATACCACGAATAATACAACGACGGTAGCCGCAGTGGCCTCCCACTGCCATCTACCCACCCGGTGGTCCGCCAGGCGTCTATCCACCCATATCAGTCGTGTTTGATAATCCATCCGGGTAGCCTCGCTATGGATGTAAGCGTAATAAGTGCTGTGTATAAAAGAAGGGCAATTTGGGACCCAGCAGACCCACTAGGTGACGAATCATGGCTTAAAATATCTGTTTTATTTATTCTTTGCAGTTGCATTAAAAAAAAATCCAATATTCAAGTCAGGTGAATTTAAAAAACAATGTTTGCCTTTAAGTCGATTTTTATCCACTTTCTGAAAAGTTTAGTGAGTGAGTTTTACCTCTAATATGACGATATGCTAAAAAACAAACCAAATGTAACGTAACAAATAAAACAAACGATTCCTCAGCAGTCAGTTGGATACTGACTTCTGACTTCATTTCACTCTTTCACTGCGTCCAGGATGCAGCGACCCTCCACCATCCACCTTTAAAATCCACCCTCCAAGTCACCATCTAGCATCCTGCAGTGCGGCATCGGCTTTAGGGCTCTATTAGTCTAAGTAACTGGTGGCGCAACTACTGGCGCAACTAGTGGGCTCACCAAATTGTGAGCACGGGCAACTGGTGGCCGAGAATAGCCACCAGCAAAAATAATAAAATGAATTGGAATTGGAAAAATAATAAAATGCAATTGGAAACTTGTTTGTTATCAATTTTAGGAAAAAAAGTTATTCTTCATAAAATGCTCTTAAGAGGAAACAGTAGCGATCAAAAGGTAGCAAAAACGCGTTCCAAGATTGCGGCTGTAATTTTGAATATTTTTTCGAGATATTTGGCACACGTATTCGTAATATAATAAAGAATGGCGGTACAGAGCCCAATTTACAATATAATAATATGTGGAAATTACTCTGTAATTAAATACAATATTAAAAAAAACGAGCCTGTACCGCCATTAAGAAGAACAAAAAAATACACTTTCTTCAAATAAACTTTTTTATCCGATGCCTAGATTTTTTGGCATTTTGGAACTACTAAAATTTTTTATTTCATTAGTAGTTCCAAAATGACACAAAATCTAGGCATCGGATAAAAAAGTTTATTTAAAGAAAGTGTATTTTTTTGTTCTTCTTAATGGCGGTACAGGCTCGTTTTGTTAATATCGTATTTAATTACAGAGTAATTTCCACATATTGATATATTTTTCAAATTGGGCTCTGTACAGCCATTCTTTATTATATTACGAATACGTGTGCCAAATATCTCGAAAAAATATTCAAAATTACAGCCGCAATCTTGGAACGCGTTTTCGCTACCTGTTGATCGCTACTGTTTCACCTTAATAGTATAAAATATCAGATGAAACCATCAGATTCAAATTTTGTGAATTTTATACGAGATATGTCAAAAAAGATCAATTTCGCTCAAGAGTAAGGTATCCTTATATTAAACAATATCGAAAAATGTTTTATAAAAAGTTGTTTGGAATTAAAAGCTATGTTTGAATATGCAATTACATTCTTATAATTGAAATATTGTGAAATGTAAAGGTATTTTACTCTTGGACGAAATTCATATTTTTTAGCATACCTCGTATAGAATTGATAAAAGTTTATATATTATGATTGCATCTTATATTTTAGACCATATAAAGCTTTTTGTAAAAAATAACTTTTTTCGTAAAATTAATAATAAAATACTTATAGATATTTGTAATAAAATTATGTTGGGTATCCGTAATTTAAAAAAAAAATTGCATTTTTTTTTCAATTAGAATAATGTAATAAAATTAATGCGTCCCAAAACATAGTTTTTTTTTTTAATTCTTAACAACTTTTCATAATAACAATTTTCGATGTTGTGAAATCTAAAGGTACTTTACATACAATTTTTTTGACATGCCTCGTATAACATAGACTATGCAGAGCATTTTATAAAGAATTTTCTTTTTCTTAAAATTAATCAGAAAAAAGTTTCCCATATGGTTCCAAGTTACGCAGACATACTGTACCTGTATATAAAGGCTGAATTTTTTTTTAATTTTCCAATTAACGTCACATTCGGATTCAGCATAATCAAAAACAAAACAGAAACATTTTTGATCAAGGTAAAGTGATGAATTCACCAATATTTCTAAAATATAAAAAGAGCTTTTATTGTTTAAACAATGAATAAATAATTAACGGCTAAATCTACGAGAAGAACTTTTTAATATAGCATATTTATAAATCAACAAAAAAGGTTTTAGATAAATATAAGCTTGTTAATAGAAAATATAGAAGTTAATAGAAAAGAAATACAAAGCACTCGATTACAATACAAATGAACTAGTGGTGGCCGACACCAGTTGTTCAGTCTAATAGGGTCCATATAACATAATGCCCCGGCTTGGTGGCGCCACCAGACCCGGTTACCCGGCTGGTGGACTGGTTCGGCCACCAGATCGACAACAATTTCTGGTGGCGCAACCAGTTGCCGTAGTCTAATAGGTCTCATTTACTTAAATGCCCCGTGACGTCATGCGTCAGTGGTGGAGCCACTTGGTGGCGTCACCAGTTGCCTAATATAATAGCGGCCTTGTGGTTGAGGTGTAAAAGTGGTTTGAGAAATATCTACTTGTTGATCTTTATCTCTTGGAAAAGGTCCATCATGCTGAAAAGGTTCTGCCTGGATAAGTTTTCGCTTCAGGTCATTTTCATGCACAGTTCTTGGGAAAACATCGCACAAGTTTACTTCTTTATCTGTAGAGGTTGGTTCTTAAACCGGAATGGTATTTTCACTACGACCAGACTCTTTAGTAATTGATTCTGCATGCAGGTCAAGCAGATTTTGATCATTTTTTTTCAAAGTTATGACAAATTTCTACTTCATGGTTTACAGATTCATTCTTCAATTCTTTATATCTTTACGAAAGGTAGGGGGCCCTCTGTTCTGTCCCAATTGCATTTTAGTCGAAAAGACTAATTTCCCAGTAAAAAATTAAAACTTTATGTTGAGGTCTAGGGTGATCCTGTAAGGTCTTTTTAAATTGTATGATTTGAAAATATTTCATTGGGATCGGCTTTTAAAATAAATATTTTTATTTTCCTCGTTAAAATCTATGCACGGCTAACCAAATAAGGGCCCCTGCGGGGCCCCCATTGGCCGGGGGCCCCGGGACACTGCCCCGGTTGCCCCAATGGTAGTTACGGCCCTGAATATTCATTAGCTACAACTCGTGCATCCACCATTTTTTTGTAGTTTTTTACCAGTTATATTATGTTTGCTATGAATATTTTTTCGATAAAATACTTACTTTTTGAGTTGTTTGCGAAAAACCGTCTAAAAACGTGTTTTTTTTTGTTGTAAAATGAACATATTCACTCACAAATAATTCGAAAAGTATTAACTAATAGGCGAAGCAATAAAGCACTAAAATCGGCCTTACCTCCGAAAAGAAAAGGTACTACGGAGATCACTTTTGACGTCATATTCGTTTACAGCGACCCCAAAAACCCCCGAGTAACAAAATTTAACTCATTTCCGCCGATAATTGACGAGTTCTGAATTTTTTTTGTCTGTTTGAGATGCACATAAAATTTTTTTAGATTATAAATAACAAAGAGATTCGTTCCTTCGTAAATTTTCTATAATACAAAAAGAAATATGGTAGGTAAAAAGAGTTTGTTTTTTGGTGCATGCTCAAAGTGCTCATGCTTTTGTAGTGTTTGAAAAGGCCTTTAAAACGAGCACCGTTAAATGTCGGTTACATTCAAACTAAGCGAGATATAGTTCAAAAAAATATATGAATAATATACTTTAAGGAAAAATGAGAAGTACATACATTTAGCCTCTCATCCACCAGAATTTAAATGCATTGTTTTTCTTTTGCAATACCTCTTAATATAGTGTTATTTCTACTTTCAAAAAGTTGGACGGGTTTAAAATAAAAGGTTTTTGAAAAAAATAAGAACAAATTATAGAGCGCATTTTTAAATTCTCTTAAAATTCTTCCTTTTGCTCCATGCAATTCGAAAATAAAAATGTTCTATCCACGAGAAGTGGTGGGAACCGCCCCCATGATAAAAGCGCCATAGTATATAGTATATAGGATAGACTTTGAATTAGGAGATTGGGCTACTCCCAAAATTTCATTAAAATCCATGCAGTAAAATGCAAATATATTAAACTATTAATTTCTCAGAAAAATGAACTAATTTGAAATGAAAGTATGACTAATATTCTATTGATTTATGCAATAATCTATAGTGTGTCCCCGAAATATGGCATCGAACATTTTCTCAAATGCAGGAATTAATGATACGTAGAACCATAAAATATTTTCAGGTATACAAGGTGTTTCTAAAATATCAAAATATTTATTATATTTATTAAGCTCAACAGGCCGTGAAGGCCTAGGGCTGAAAGATTTAATTTTTCCTTACAATTACTATTACATATTTATATATAATGCTATATCCTATACTACTATAACATATACAATATTACATTTGTTTGTATAAAACACTTAATACTACACTTAACATTATAGTCTTTCCATACATTTCTTCACCACTTCATTCCATTGTTTTCTGTCCAAAGCTTTTTCTTTCCAGTTTACAATATTACTTTGTTTTAAGTCTTCATATACGCTGTCCTTCCATCTCCTTCTTGGTCTTCCTATTCTTCTTTTTTGTATTGGCTTACGTAATAGAACCATTTTTGGCATTCTCGCCTTTCCCATTCTTTCTATGTGTCCTAAGTATCGGATTCTCTGTGCTTTGATTGCCGTCGTTATTTTTGGTTCATTATATAGTTCTTCAAGTTCCTTATTATTTCTTCTTCTCCATTGACCGTCTATTTTCACGCCTCCATATATTGCTCGTTGTATTTTCCTCTCCCATCTTTCTAAAAGGTCTATTTCTGATTTTTTAAGCACCCATGTTTCACATGCATATGTAGCTGTAGGTCTGATAACTGTTTTGTAGATTCTTATTTTTGTTTTTCTTGACACATCTTTGGATTTCATTAATGGACGCAATGCTCCATACTTTTTGTTTGCTTTTGCTATTCTTGCTTTTATTTCCCCTTCCCCATGTCCCTTTTCATCTACTTTTACACCCAGGTATGTAAATTCTGAAACTCTTTTAAATGCGCATACATTTTCTCCTTCTATCTCCAATGTGAAATTGTCTTCATTTTCTTTATCTGTTTCTCCCATTATCATGTATTTTGTCTTTTCCTTATTTATGAGAAGACCAAAAGGTTTGGCTTGTTTTATTATATTGCTCATTAATGTTGTTAGCTCTTTCTTACTTGTCGATAATAATGTTAGATCATCTGCGAATGCAATACATTGGTGGCCATTTTTAAAAATCGTTTCCTGTGTGCTTATTTTACTTTTCCTGATTATTCCTTCCAGTATTACATTAAAAAGAGTCGTTGATAGTGGGTCTCCTTGTCTTAATCCTTCCTTTGTTTCAAAATTATTTGATTTATGTCCCTTCCATGCTATTTCGTTTGTGGAGTTATCCATAGTCATCTTTACCATCCTGACGATTTTACTTGGTATGCCCATTTCTTTCATTAGTGCGTACATCTGTTGCCGCTTTACCGTATCATAGGCCTGTTTAAAGTCGACGAACAGGACGTATACTGCTATTTTATGTTCGTAGCACGTAGTTTGGATTTCTTTTAACGCAAATATTTGGTCTGTCGTCGACCTATTACTTCTGAATCCTGCCTGATATTCGCCCAATATCTTTTCCGTGTATTGATTCAGCTTTTTTCTTAACATGTTTGTCAATATTTTGTACACGACTTCTAGCAACGCGATACCTCTATAATTTTCACATCTCATTTTATCACCTTTTTTATGTATGGGGCATATCCTTGCCCTGGTCCATTCTCCTGGCATTCTTTCTGTTTCCCATATACTTTTTATCAGGCTATGTATCTCCTTGTGTAGTCTTTTTCCTCCTGCCTTTATCATTTCCGCCGATATTTCCGTTATTCCTGGGCTTTTATTGTTTTTTAGCCCTCTTATTTCATTTTCTATTTCTTCCCTCGTAGGTGTTTCTATTACTATATGGTCATCTTCAATTTCCTGGATTGTTCCCCTTTCTTCTTCGTTTTTGTTTAAAAGTTGTGTAAAATAAGTTTGCCAATTTCTCATTATTTCCCCGGGTTCATTTATTAATATTCCTTCCTCATTTTTCATATATGGGTTATGTTTCTGATATCCCCTTTCCATTTTTCTTGTTTCCTGGTAAAAGGATCTTATTTCCTTTTTTTGGAATTTTTCCTCTATCACTTTAAGTTTTTCTTCGTTGTATTTTCTTTTTTTATTTCTGCATGTTCTCTTCATAATTCTCTTCAATTCTCTATATTCTTGTGTGCTAATGTCACTATTATTTCTTAAGTTTTTTATTCTTATTTTTCTAATTTCTTCTGCTATTTTTTGACATTCCTCATCATACCATTCTTTTGCTTTTTGTTTTCTATTACCTTTAATTAATATTTCTTTACTGGTGTTTAAAACTGCTTCTTTTATGCTTTCCCACTTTTCTTCCGGGTCTAGTGTTTCTGGTTCTTCGTTTAGTCTGCTGGTTATTTGTTGTTCGTACTTCTTCTGTGTCATATTATCTTTTAGTATTGCTGTGTTGAATTGTTTTTTGATTTCTTTGTCCCTTTGATTGTCTTTCTTTATATTAGCATTTATTCTATAGGCTGCTCTTACCAAAAAGTGATCTGAGTCACATTCCGCTCCTCTCATACTTTTTATATTTATCATATTATGGGCGTGCTTCTTCTCTATTAATATGTGGTCTATTTGATTTATTGTCCTTTTGTCAGGGGAAATCCACGTTCCTTTATGTATATCTTTTCTGCGTTGGTATGTGCTTTTTATTACCATTTGTCTTTCTGTGGCAAAACCTATAATTCGTTGACCATTATCATTTGATACATCGTGTTTACTGTATTTTCCTGTTATATTTTCATATATATCCTCTTTTCCCACTTTAGCATTGCAGTCTCCCATTACTATTTTGATATCAAATGCTGGTAATCTGTCATATTCTCTCTCTAGTTGCTCATAGTATGCATCTTTGTCTTCTTCGGTGGCGTCTTCTATTGGTGCATGTACATTTATTATGCTTATGTTTCGTTGATTCCGTTTTAACCTGATTGTGCACATTCTATCTGATATCGGCTTGAAATTCATCACTCTGGTTTTCCATCTTTTCTGTATGATAAAGCCTGTTCCTAGCAATCTGTTATTCCCCCCACTTTTAAAAAATACTATATCATCTATTTCTACTATTTCTGTGTCTAATTGTTTTGTTTCTTGTAAAGCTAATATATCTATTTCATATCTTTTTGTTTCTCTAATTAATTCTTTAAGTTTTCCCGTTTCATAAGTGCCTCTTACGTTCCATGTTCCCAAATTAGTTTTCATTTTCTTGTTTTTAATCCCAATCGTCTCCTTGTCCATTGCCGTTGTTGCTACCGTTTCATTTACGTCGTTTAGTTTTTTTGGTTTCTGTTTTGGTTTTCTATTTTTAAGAGTTGTTGCTGATGTTTATTCCATGTCCATACCTCCTCATTTATTTTTATTTTTTGAAATCCTACCTTGACGTTTTTTCCTTCCAATTTAGCCTCTTTTGCCTTCGTTCAAAATATCAAAATAACCATTTGAATATACTTGATTATCAAAATAACCAGTAACTTTTATTCTTTAAAATTTGGAGCAAAAACCTTTATAAATGGACTAACTTGAGACTTATTATTATTAACATATTTTTGTTAATAATATATTTATTTATTCAATTAATTATTGCCAATTAATTAAAATTACATTATTATGCTTCCAACTGAATTTCTCCTTTTTTTTTTCAAAAAATTCAATTTATTTTTTAACCGTAACTTTTTATTTTTTATCCTAGAAAGTTTGATAAAAAAGAATTTTGTAGGTTATAAAAATGTATACCATTTTTATTCAGTTGCAATGCGAAGGCAAAACAATCTTACTTTTCAATTAGAATACGGAGTGCAATCCAGCTCTCTGAATCGCGATTTTCGATTCTTATTGGAATCTCACCGGAGAGAGCGCAGACTTGTTCTCCATATCCTAACTGACCAGCACCGAGAGCTTTTCCCACACACTGCAACTGAAACAAATAGGGTAGGTGACTAGCGTCATCTGGCAATTGAAAGATGAAGTTTTTCAATCCTAAAAGCAACATTAATAATATTGAAAATATTAAAAATATTACTAAAAATTTTTAAATTGAAAAACTTATTGGTACATTTTCCTTGTGACACCTCCAAGGCTTCTACAATTTGCAAGCCAAATGGATGCTGCAGTGAAGACAAAGGGAAGGAATTCTACACTATGCAATTCACATCCCCGTCTGCAGCTTGGTAAAGTTCCAACGGAAAATGCACTTAGTTACTCTACGGAATAATACGAATATAAAATATAAAAATGTATACCATTTTCATTCAGTTGCAATGCGAAGGCAAAACAATCTTACTTTTCAATTAGAATACGGAGTGCAATCCAGCTCTCTGAATCGCGATTTTCGATTCTTATTGGAATCTCATCGGAGAGAGCGCAGGCTTGTTCTCCATATCCTAACTGACCAGCACCGAGAGCTTTTCCCACACACTGCAACTGAAACAAATAAAGTAGGTGACTAGCGTCATCTGGCAATTGAAAGATGAAGTTTTTCAATCCTAAAAGCAACATTAATAATATTGAAAATATTAAAACTATTACTAAAAATTTTTAAATTGAAAAACTTATTGGTACATTTTCCTTGTGACACCTCCAAGGCTTCTACAATTTGCAAGCCAAATGGATGCTGCAGTGAAGACAAAGGGAAGGAATTCTACACTATGCAATTCACATCCCCGTCTGCAGCTTGGTAAAGTTCCAACGGAAAATGCACTTAGTTACTCTACGGAGTAATACGAATATAAAATATAAAAATGTATACCATTTTCATTCAGTTGCAATTCGAAGGCAAAACAATCTTACTTTTCAATTATAATACGGAGTGTAATCCAGCTCTCTGAATCGCGATTTTCGATTCTTATTGGAATCTCATCGGAGACAGCGCAGGCTTGTTCTCCATATCCTAACTGACCAGCACCGAGAGCTTTTCCCACACACTGCAACTGAAACAAATAGGGTAGGTGACTAGCCTAGTATCTTGTAGGTCTTTACAAGATCTATAAGGATATTGATATTAAATCCTTCTAAAATCCTTTGAAAGGGTTGGTAAAGGTGGTTTTTGCATGTTATTACAAGTTTTAATTGTCAATAGCTCACTCAGTTTTTGCCTTAAAAACAAGTTCTTGGAAATTAGATAACCTACAATTTTATATTTAAATATTTTTTCGTATCGCTGATGCAAATCTTTCTATTATGAAGAAAGGGGCATTTCTTACCAAACTTCAAAAATTCGTTATTCGCTTTCAACTCGATTTTTTTAAACTAATCATTAAAAGCCGGTCAAGCCTCTAGAACCTATTAATAATACATAAATACGATTACTTTTTCGCTGAAAAAAATAGGGACTGATATTCTTTTTATTATGTCACTAAATTTTTGAGCTAGAGACTACTTTTTTATTTCAGGAGATAGACATTTTTAAAGACTTTAAATTAGTTTGAATAAGTTATCCTTGAAAAATGCATAGATTTCCCGTCTTTTCACTTTAAAACTACAATATTTAGCATTTGACGAAGAAGAGCTAACATATAATAAAGTATAGCTCGATTACTGTTATTGGTCTTAAAGAAAACAACAAAAAACGGTTTTGTTTATTTTTTTAAAAGGTACATTTTTGTTAAGCAAAGTTCCTTTGATAAAACGAAAACTTTTTGAGTTATTAGCAGAAAATGATTAAAAACATTGATTTTTTCGATACAAAACTAAGACTTTCGATACCCAATAAATCGAAAACTATTAGTTTTATCAAAAAAATGTATAGAACGTTTTTTGCTTAAAATGAATGTTTTTATCAACTTTTGCCGTCAAAATAAAATAAAAAATTTCCACCTTCGACGTGGGATGGCAACCACCCCATGGTAAAAGCGCCTTTTGGCCTCATATAGATTTTGATCCTTGGACTATCCACTACTTATTCTCAAATATTGTCAAGCAAATCTATCCATTCTGTAAAAATTGCGAGGTTTTGTCCTATTTTAAGCTTCATTACTTGGACCAAATTGTTTAGGAACCAGCTCTATAAAAAACGTAGAAGTCAAACATGCATCTTAACCCTTATACGCCCAACTTTTTTAGGTTCCATGGACGCCAAAGGGTGGATAAAAAATGTCCACCTCGAAAATAGCTAATATATTTATTGAGAGTTGTTGAAATGGATTAAACTTACGAATATTATGCTTAATAAACACAGCATCTTCTAAAATATTAAGATAAACAATTTACAAACATTACAACAACATTAAAATGTAGGTACATCAAAATTAACATACCAGTAAAAGCCAGTAATTCAGATTTGTCGATTTTCTTCACATTCTTCTTTCGGCCTCCTCATTGACGGATAATTATGTCGATTATGTATTATACGTCGATAATTATATGGATTGTGTTCCTATCAACGAGAAATTATATAGAAACCTTTAGTAACAAGTTTTACCAAGAGTGTACTTTTTATGCCCACCCATATTTAACTCAAGATATTACTTTTATTTTCAAAAATATCGGTAGAACCAATTTAACATTCGATAAAAGGCTGTCTTTTTAACAATAAATAATTTTTGGAAAATTTTTAAAAACGTAATAAATATGTTACAAGGGAATATGCATTAGGTGGACATTTTTTACCCACCCTTGGGCGTTTAAGGGTTAAGTGCTGAATAAGACCTCGCATGCGCATATGACCAATTACAAGAAGCTCAGCCAAACATTTCGGAGTACTCAGCGGCTCTTCGAATATCTAGAAAAACCGGAAATACTAAAATACTAAAAAACGCAAGTTAGTCAACGCGGGTTCAAACACGCAAAATATACAAAATCTTAGACTGATCTTTTTTATTATTAATTTGGTTATTAAAAACATATGAGTATCTAATAGTAGACATTCTGGTGAATGGTGTGAAAGTTATTTCGATGAAAATCGATCTGTCAATTACTCCGTTGTTTGATATATTATATTCACCTTTTGAAATAGATATACCTCAACGTGTGTCTTTGAAATGAATTTCTCAGCACCGGAGCCATAAATAACATTCTTGATGACATTATTCTGATATTTTGTGTACTTAGTTGTGAGAAGTTTGTGTGATAATATAATCTCGGAGGTCGAATGAAATAAGGAGCATATTTCGTAATCGATCGGTTTAGCATCAAATATGATATACCTGTTGAGTTTTCTATTACGTATTTTGATTATATTTGATATAGTCTAACAATAAAACACTGAAAACTTTTGTTTTGTATATATACCTCTATAAAATTTATTATAACTTAATGTCACTTCTTCTTAACGTGCCCTATCAAGTCCCCTTGACGTTGGCGATTAACATGGCGAAACTGTCTCTGTCTCGAGCTATTCTAAATAGGTGTTCTGCTTTCTTTATTCCTGTCCACTCCCGGATATTCTTCAACCAAGAGGCCTGCTTTCTACCAATTCCTCTGCGTCCTTCGATTTTACCCATCATAATAAGTTGAAGAATATTATACCGTTCTCCCCCTACTACGTGTCCAAAATAGGCCATCTTTCTATATTTGATGTTATCAAGCAGCTCGCGGGTAGCATTTGCTCTCTTAACCCTTAAACGCCCAACCTTTTTTAGGTTCCATGTACGCCCAAGGGTGGGTAAAAAATGTCCACCTCGAAAATAGCTAATATATTTATTGAGAGTTGTTGAAAATGGAATAAACTTAAGAATCTTATGCTTAATAAACACAGCATCTTCTAAAATATTAATATAAACAATTTACAAACCTTACAATAAAATTACAATGTACATCAAAATTAACATACCAGTAAAAGCTAGTAATTCAGATTTGTCGAGTTTCTCCATATTCTTTCTTTCAGCCTCCTCATTGGCGGATAATTATGTAGATTATGTAATTATACATCGATAATTATATGGATTATCTTCCTACCAACGAAAAATTATATAGAAACTAGTAACAAGTTTTGCCAAGGGTGTACTTTTTATGCCCATCCATATTTAACTCAAGATGCTGCTTTTATTTTCAAAAATATTGGTAGAACCAAATTAACATTCGACAATGGGCTGTCTTTTTAACAATAAATAATTAAAAAAAAATTTAAACACGTAATAAATATGTTACAAGGGAATACGCATTAGGTGGACATTTTTTACCCACCCTTGGGCGTTTAAGGGTTAAGGACTGCCACATTTGTCAGCATAGCCGTCCATGGTATTTTCAGAATACGTCTGTGAAGCCACATTTCAAAGGCCTCCAAACGGTTAATGGTGGATATTTTTAATGTCCATGCTTCGGCACCATACAAGAGGACTGACCAAATGTAGCATTTAATCATGCGCTTTCGTAGTTGAAGTTGCAAGGCATCATTACAGAAGAATGACCTCATTTTTAAAAATGTGCGGGCTATCTCGATTCTACATTTTATCTCTTTATCTGGATCTAGTTGTTCAGTAATATGGCAACCAAGATATTTAAAACTGGGTACTCTTTGAATTACATGACCATCAACATATAACCGTGAATCTTGATGGGCCAAACGGCTAAATACCATGTATTTTGTTTTTGAACAGTTTATATTTAGGCCAAACTCTCTTCCCACTGTGTCAATGGCATTTAAAAGGTGTTGTAATTCATTCATATCATCACTTAAAATAACTGTATCGTCTGCATATCTGATTGTATTTATCAGAATTCCATTAACCTTCACACCCCATTCCAAATTATGCAGCGCTTCCTTAAATATTCTATCTGAATACAAATTGAACAACAGTGGGGACAGTATACAACCCTGTCTGACACCTCTTTGTATTTTGCATATTTCTGTTGATTTTCCATTTATGCAAGCTGTCGCTGTTTGACGCCAGTATAATTTTTCTATGATTCGTACATCTTGACTATCAACTCCTTTATCCTTTAATATTTTAATTAATTTGTGATGTTGTACTCGATCAAAGGCCTTCTCATAGTCAATAAATACAGCAAAGACGTCTTTCCTTTGATCTCGGCATTTCTCCAATAACACATTTAGTGCAAAAGTGTGCGTCCCGGGTTCCCAGTCCATTTCTGAAGCCAAATTGTGTTTCATCCTGGTCTTCTTCACATTTATCTCTGATTCTACTGTGGATGATACGTAGAAAGATTCTCAAGGTGTGGCTCATAAGGCTTATCATTCTATAGTCGCTACAGTTTTTCGGACGTTGTTTTTTTGGTAGGGTTATGAATTCGGACTTTAACCAATCTTCAGGGATATCACCAGTCGAATAAACATCATTGAAAAGTTTGACTAGTATTCCAATGTTTTCCTCATTTATGAGCTTTAACATTTCTGTAGGTATGTTGTCGGGCCCAACGGCTTTCTTGTTTTTTGCCAATTTTATAGCATGCTGTATTTCTGATTTTAGTATTTCTGGTCCTTCACCTTCATCTAAAGTGTCCAGATCTTCGGGTCTATCATCATTATACAGTTCATTTATATAATTATACCAGGTAGTTCGAATTTCGTGTTCGTCTATTATCATTTTTCCCGACGAATCGGTTATAGTATGTGGAGTTTTCTTATAATAAAGACCAGCTACTTCTCTACCTTTTTTAAACATATTAAACGTATCATGTTTTTCATTCAACTTTTCTAATTCCTTGCATTTATCCTCCATCCATTTTTCTTTAGCTACCTTTATTTTTTGTTTAATTAGTTTCTGCTTTTCTTTGTATTCTGTTTTGTTTTCTTTCAGTTTTCTTCTCTGCTCCATCAATTCCAGGATTTCATCAGTCATCCATTGTTGTTTTTTGTGCCTCTGCATCGTTGTTGTATATTTTTCCATTACTTTCCAGGTAAGATCTTTAAACGTGTTCCATATTTCTGTATTGTTTTCATTTGTTGAATTCTTTAGCTGATTATTCAGGTCATTTTCTATTAGCGTTTTGTTGGATGCTGATATATGTAATTTTGGTGTTGTAATGTCACTACACAGCTGTTTTCTCATATGTCTGCATTTTAAAATCTCTAACTGAATAGGTTAAGGAGTGGGAAACTATTTGTTTCAAGTTGGTCATTCAGTAAATTGCTCATTAAAAGAATGATTATGATCTAGAAGGTTCTGGAACAGATTCTAGTAGAATCTGTTTTTCGATTGTTTAAAACACCTTTGTGTTCTGCTACCCGTTTGTTAAAGGTTGTGCCAGTTTGACCGATGTAAGTTTTTGGACAGTCACCACATGTCAGTTTATATCTTTTTTGTTATCTCCTCCTTCACGTGCCATATCAGAATAATCCGACGTTGGCGATCACCAATGGCGGCTCGTGACCTCAGTATGCGGGTAGGCTACACATATTATACTTCGGGTAGGCGACAAAAAATATCCTACAATTTGTAATACATTTTGAGCCGTCTTGCAATACTAAATATAATCTATGAGCGCAACAATGTGTAAACATTGCCTTTGGAGCATCTACTTTAATTTTTGATTGTAATCCGTTTAAAGAGCCAGCCATTACACTTGCACCATCGTAAAATTGAGCAATTAATTTATTTTTGTAATCATATGGCTCAAGCACGTTTGAAATTAAACTATATAGCGCGTCTGCAGATCTATTCTCGCTAACATCAAAAAACCCTAAAAATCTTTCTGTTACCTGACCAACTTTGTTAACAAAACGGATTGTTAAAGTACACTGTCATTTTTCAGTTATATCAGTAGTATCGTCCGCTAGTATAGAAAAAAATTGACTTTCATTAATTTCTGTTGAAATTTCATTTTTTACGTAATCGGCAAGGCAATCTATTAAATCATTTTGTATTGTTTTTGACAAACCCGTGAACACCCCTTCTATTTTTTAACATGATCCTGGATTTCCTGATCGCGTTTAACTACTAAATTAAAAATTTCTTTAAAATTACCCATGTTTGAAGAATTATGGCTCTCATCACGACTGCGAAATGCAAGTTCTTGTTTTACTAACAGAATTGTAACATCAATTTCTTCAACTTCTTCACCCTTTTTCAACATCTTCATTATATATCTTATTAGATAGAGAAATTTGTCCAGCTAAAGCACTGTCAATAGTTTGTTTATTTTTTTCTAACCGTTTTAAACCTAAGCAATTGTTTAAATGTTCTTTCGAAGATTCATGTTTTTTTTACACTAGCTGATAAATTTTTCAAATCTGAATATCCCTGACTCACCCAAACATTTTGCTTCAAATTTGAGAGCAACAGGCAAGGCCAACAGAAAAGTGAATTTTTAAAATAACTTCCGCTTAGCAATTTATGATTTTCATACCATATTGTTTTAAACGATCTCGAAAATGGTTGATTGTCTTTTGTCTTATCTGTGGATAAAATTGTTAAATTTGGTAAAGGCCGGCCCATTGAAATAATTTCTGATCTTTCTTGATTTTGGCGCCTTGAAAAAGGCGTCTCGATCAAACTGCATATTACATCGTTTAAAATATTCATATTCGATGACTAAAGTTTTTCCACCAATAAAACTAACACACCTACGTTTCAACAACGTCAAATATTACTTATTTTATTTATGTATCAAATAATAATTTACTCTTCGAATAAATTGATAAGTTAACAACTATATATATATATATATATATATATATATATATATATATATATATATATATATATATATCCCGTTCACAGCGTAATACGCCTTTGGGTTCCCGTTCGCCAAGCCTGTCTATTCTGCCAGTCTTCTTCAGATAGATTTCTTGCTGACATTGCTTTTGAGATTCCTTGGATCCATGTTGTTGGTGGTCGTCCTCGTTTTCTTTTCTCTGGTGGTACCCATTCTAATATCTTTTTGGGTAGTCTTTCTTCCCCCATACGTCTAACATGTCCGTACCATATTAGTTGTTGTTTTTCGATGTCTTCTATAATTGATCTTTGTACTTTCATTTGTCTCCTGATGTCCTCATTTTTCACATGTTCTAATCTAGACTTTCCCGCTGCTCTCCTCCAAAAATCCATTTCAACTGCCAATAGGTTACCTTTAAGTTTTTGTGATAACTGCCACACTTCTGAGCCATAGACGATTACTGGTTTTAATATGGTATTATATATTCGTTTTTTCGTTTCCGGTCTTATATTTTTTTGCCATAATACTGAATTCAACGCACCTATAACTTGTTTTCCTTTGGTTATTCTGTCTTTTATGGCTTCATCACTTCGTCCTGTCTTTGTCAGTTTTACCCCCAAATATGTACATTGGTCACATTTCTTAATAGTTTCATCTTCTAAGTCGAGGTCATCTGGATTATTTTCTCCTCCTGCGCAAAGATATTGTGTTTTTTGGACATTTACTTCAAAATTATTCATTTACTAAGTTAACAACTAACCTCGCTTTAAATTTTTAATTATCTATATAATCTAATAACACAATTCGTCAGTTTAACTTTAAATTATCCAAATTGTATTGAAACACAATAAAAATATAATGGACGACTGACAAATAACTAGTCACAGATTTATTTGTCGTTGGTGAATTATTACTAAATTAATATAAAATTAAAATGCCCTTCAATAGACCGATCTCAAATTTACCTGTTTATTATTCAGTTTTCATAAACAAATTTAAATTGTCCTACCTAGTTTTTTTCAATACTTAACCTACTAATAACAGCCAAAATCAAAAAACAATTATTTAAAACAGTTTCACAAGACACAAGAGAAGCAACTGATAAAATTTTGTAGGTCCGGCTATAAGACTCTGTGCCTATCCGCCCTGTCAAAATCGTAGAATACGGTCACTACCGCGTAAACAGAGAGAGATCGCACGTCAATTCGGTGTTGGCGTCGTTCTATTTCAGGCTACGTTTTTAAGTGCCTGACCAAGGAAGAATATAGAATCTTATACAGTACTACTGATACTACAAGGAGCGTACAATAATTATAACTACGGAGAAAATTTTTTGGATATTTTTAAAAATAATTTGGATAATTTTTGCTATTTTATTGTAGGTATTGTGTCAAAATTTATAAATTACAATTTTGAAATAAGTAATTTATATTAATAATTTATATTATTGTACTACATTTGAAGAGGGTAGGCGGCGCCTACCTTGCCTACCCCGACGGGCCGCCCCTGGCGATCACCATTGCGAAGGTTTCTCGATCTTCTGCAATATTGATTAATTGTCCTGCATTTGATATCTGAGTCCATTCACGAATGTTTTTTAACCAAGAAACTTGTTTTCTTCCTACACCTCTACGGCCCTCTATTTTGCCTTTACGGATCAGTTGTAATATCTTATATCGACTTTCCCTCACTATATGTCCAAGATAAGACATTTTTCGATGTTTAACAGTCTTTAGCAGTTCTCTATCTTTGTTGACCCTCCTTAGTACTTCTTCATTAGTCTTTCTTGCTGTCCAGGGTATCTGGAAAATAACATCTGGAACATATCCATATCTGGAACATATCAGTTTGTAAATACCACTCTGTAATTGCTTTCTCTTTTGGCTCTTATTGTTTTTAATGTATTTGCTTGAGTTGTTGTGAGTTCTGAAAGCTGGTGTTGTTCCTTTATTTTTTTTGTGCTTGGCTATTTTTGTTGTTGATTTGCCTGTATATCTGATAGAGCAGAAAGTACTTACTGGGTTTTTTCTGTGGTGGTGAGAAAACTAATTTCAGGGCTTTCTTATGGAGTTTTTGGTTTAACATTTTGTTAATTGTTTATTCGTTATTTTCATTGTTTACAGCTATTTTTTAATGATGTTTAATTCTTTCTCGAAGCTATTTTTTTACATGGGAATTTCGGTTATTATAATATGTGAGATGCTATGGTAGCCTGCTAATATTTATGTTATGTAGGATGGGATGATGAATTTTGTATATTGTGTTAGTATAGGTATGTTTATGAAATACGGAGAACTCGTGTTTGTTTTCCAGTCTAGTATTTGGTATGGTTTTTAAATCTGATTTGTTTTCTCAACATGGACTGATTCTGTATTGTTCGTGGATTAAAAGGGGACGAAAAAGTTTTTTATTTCCGAAATTAGACATCGTATGAAAAAATTTAAGAGCTTTAGATAATATAAAGACCTACAACTTTTGTTGTATCATATTTTAACATACACTGCGAGGCATAAGTTAGGGATATGAGAAAATTATCCTCCTTTTCATAGTTGATTTTATCGTGAACAGACTAACGGATTCCGCTAGTTTTTTTTATTATTTTAGATTTTTCTTTAGTGTTTACACAGTTGTGGAAATGTTTACTCAAACTTCTTTTTTGTACTCATACCGAGTGGAAGAACAGAAGTGTTTTCCTTATGTTAAGTTTGAAACACCTTGTAGGGGTACGAGGTACAAATGTGAGTATATATTAGATTCGTATTGTAGTATTATGTTTTGTGAACATTTTGTTTTTAAATGTCCCTGATATCTTTAGAGAAAAAGAAAATATACTGTTTTATTCTTCAACATGTGTTTTAACCGAAACAAAAATTTGAGAAACCCTGTAGGGATAGAGTTGCACAAGTTTGACTTGAATGTTTGAACTTGACTTGAGTTTGACTTAATTTCAAGTCAAACTCAAGTCAATCCTTCTGACAAATATTTCAAGTCAAGTCAAACTGGTCAATCGTACAGGTTTGAAAATTCAAACTGTTTGTCAAACTAGTTTGAAAGAGTTTGAAAACTAATTTATTTAGTAGATATACTTTTTTGTCGAGATTGACATGTTAGTTGCCAATTAAGATAAGAAAATTAATAATACAATGAGTGCCACATAAAAGTAACTTAATACGGGAAGCGATTATAATCAAAATAGGGTCGTAAATTTAAATTTCTTGAAAATGATTCCTGAATGCTTAAACTGCTTGCTGGCAAGTTTCGTTTTATCCATATAACTTTTTTATATCTGAGTGTTACTAGATTAAAACAAAGAATTCGTTGGATAGTTTTTTATCATACAAAGTGTAATTTAATCTACTTTGGGAGCGTTCAGGTTCAAGTATTACGTAACGCCAGTTGGGGGGGGGGTCATGTAAAATGTTACGGCGCGTTACACGGGGATGGGGTAGGATGGTTCGAACAGCGCATTACGTAATAGTGATGTAACGAATGTTATTTTTTGAACATTCGCGAATACGAATGCGAATATCTAATAACGACATTCGCGAATGCGGATGCGTATGCGAATGCTCAGTTTTTTTTAAATTTGTTTTTATTTTTGAAATATTTTCCAAATTTGTATTGCGGTTATTGATATTTAGTGTAAATCAATCTGAATCTTAAGCTTTATTACATTATGCCAAATAATAAAACAACGTGAAGGCTGATAATCTGATTATACGAGGTTAAGTTACCTTTTTAATAAAAAAGATGAGAAAGAGAATAGATTTTGATTTTATTAATCTAACTTTATTTTCAAATTATTATTTCTCTAGAGTTTCACGATATTCGATAAAAATATCGATACTGTATTGATATCGTATCGCAAACCAATACGATACCGATACAATACATACCATAGCAATATTAATGTCGATACAATATTCATTACCTGAAATCAATACAATACTCTTGTATTGTCGATACGCTTGCCTCGATATTATTGAAAATATCGATATCGAGAAAAGAAAATAAAACGCCACAGTTGTTTGATTATATTTTGTGGAATAGGTATTTAGATCATAATTATTTATTACATAAAAGTATAAGTGATCTGCAACCCAAGCATCAGCTGTTATAATATTTTACACTTGAGTGCACGAACTTGAAATTCTTGAGAGTGAGTAAATGTCTGTTATGATTACACTGTTTATATCATGTGGAATTTGTGGCAATATTATGGAAGTAAGTGATGATGGCTCAAAAATAAAAATACTGAATTGCGATTTATTCCGAATCTCCGGGGATTTCCCTATATTTTCAAAAGTAGTTTTTAAACAATACAGAATTATAAGTATTTGTCGACTTTCAAAGAAGCATTCAGCCATATTCAATCTTTATAAGAATATACATATAAGTTATAAGCAATATTCGTAATATTTTTAGAATAATGTCCATTTGTCAAGCATACAAAAGTGGGCATAAAGGGCCTACACAGCTCAGATGTATAATCATTTTTATGTCGATATTTTATCGAGTATTGTATCGATATGGTATCGAAATCAATATCAATACGATATTTTTATAAGACAGTATTGCCGATATCGATACTCGATAAGATACTTCATTGGCATAACCAATACAATATATACTCAATACTTAAAAAGTATCGATATTGTATCGTATCGTGAAGCTCTATATTTCTGATATTCATATTCGCAAAACATTCGCACAAATTTTGCGAATGCGTACGGCGAATATGCAAAAAGATGTGGATATTCCCGAATGCGAATCGAATACGAATATTCGTTACATCACTATTACGTAACATTGTTTTTTTAACTTAAACATAAAAAAAACTACCGAATCACAATATTCCACCTTTTCAACTTTCGTTTATATTTTACATAGAACCCCTGGATTGTATTATATTGCCCTCTCACCTCCGCTCATGTTACAATAGGACAAAATAGTATTCAAACGAAAATCTTAAAATTTTTGTATTTAGCAGTCAAGCACAGTAACATGTGTTTCAATGGACAGCTCAAAATAAAATGATTTGGAATTTTTATGACTTTCTTTTATTAAAAAAGGCATTTAAGGGCCAGTTAGAAAAACATCTGGTACATACCAATCTGCTAGTTCACTCGAAAATACAATACAAACGTATTGCTGTATATTTGTTGGTATTTCTTTAAAATTCAAAACTAACCATTGGGTTATTAGACCTGGATCCTGCGTACCAAAAAAAGTTGATTAATAGCAAGCCGAAAATTTGTTAATAGCTTAACGGTGCCTAGTCGGACAAACTTAGATGTACGGGAACACTGGAACGGTGGAAGTTTTAATTGTGGAACAGTTTAATAATTTGGAACGTTAGAGTACGAAAACGTCACATGTATTTTGTCGGACATAACATCCAATTGATTTGTTACCCTTTCATTAAACTCTCATGCAAAAATCAGACTGCTATTACTAACCAACATGATTCCTGTCATTTGACATGTTCTTCATGTTCCACTCATTAAAATGCCCAGTTGGCGATAAACACCAGTCTGATTTTTGCATGAGAGTTTAATGAAAGGGTAACAAATCAATTGGATGTTAATCAATCGGAAGTTTTATCCGACAAAATACATGGAACGTTTACGTAGTCTGACGTTCCAAATTTTTAACCTGTTCCAAAATTAAAAATTCCCCTGTTCCAGTGTTCCCATACATCAAAGTTTGTCTGACTAGACACCGTTAAGCTATTAACAAATTTTCAGCTTGCTATTAATCAACTTTTTTTTGGTACGCGGGATCCAGGTATATATGGTTTTACCTACATTTATCTACAATTTAAATTTCTTTCGGAGACAGGCTACAAATGTTGGGTTTAAATTTTTAAAAAATTAATGTATAAATATGCATTAATAGTATGGTATAACTTATAACTAGACCCAAACCCAGACATCCAAAGTGAAAGTTATCCTCCAACACCAAACTGTTCTATATGGTCCACATAATGTTAAGAAAAAAGTCACACACCATTGCGAGCGTCGGGTTTGGGGGGAGAGGGGGAAGAAATCGGTAAATTCGGAGATTTTTACGTTTTTCGTCAATATTTCTGAAACTATGCGGTTTCTAAAGGATTCTACATAAAATTTAAAACAAAAAGGTCCTATACATATTTGTTATAAAATCAACGGTTCCAGAGTTACGGAGGGTGAAAAGTGGAAGTTTTCGATACTTTTTATATTTTTTGGGAAATTTATAATATTATTATTGATGAAAGAAATTTTCTTTAACAGGATTGTGTTTTGTAAATAAAATTTGCTATTTTAGTGGCATGTTAGTGATAAGCCCTCGAAGAAACGTCAACCTCACCACCCAAAATCATCATCAATTGCCCAAAAAATATAAAAAATATCGAAAACCTCCACTTTTCACTCTCCGTAACTCTGGAAGCGTTGATTATATAACAATTATATAAAGGACCTTTTTTGTTTTAAATTTTATGTAGAACAATTTTGTATAGAACATTGTTTACGCTAAAGTATAGTTTTAGAAATATTGACGAAAAACGTATAAAAAATACTAACTTACCGATTTCTCCCCAATCTCCCCTCCAACCCGGACGCTCAAAATGGTGTAACTTTTTACTGCACAATATGTGGACCATATAGAACAATTTGGTGTTGGAGGAAGACTCTTTTTTTGGATGTTTGGGTTAGGCCTTTTTTTGACCAGTTATACTATACTACCTCCGTAACTTTGGAACCATTCATTTTAGAAGGATTATGCAATGGGCCTTTTTTTATTTCAAATTGAATGTAGAACATTTTTGTATAAAAGGTTGTTCATGCTAAATCGCATAGTTTTAAAAATATTGACGAAAAACGTAAAAAACTACGAATTTGCAGATTTCTCCCCCCCTCTTCCCTTCAAACCCGACGCTCAAAATGGTGTGACTTTTTTCTGAACATTATGTCGACCATATAGAACAATTTGGTGTTGGATGATAACTTTCACTTTGGATGTCTGGTTTATGCCATTATTTGGATCAATTGTATCATACTATAAGACGCTATAAGCTTTCTTAGTAATTATTATCCTGGCGCGCTTATTGGGTTTTATTTGTCTGTCTGCGGTTTAAATATCATATCAGCCAATACATTTCTGTTTATTGAAATTTGTCAAAAAAAATGTTTTGGACCTTGTTGGGATTGGGGGATTTCCCCTACCCCTCCTCCACCCATTACTCCCCCCCCCCGTTGATCCGCCACTGAACAAATAAACACGTTGCGTAATATTCAAACTTTTCAAACTGTTTGAAGATGTTTGAATTCAAGTCAAACCTAAAGATATCGAAATCAAGTCAAATCAAACTTTTTTATACAAAAAGTTTGATTATCAAGTCAAGTCAAGTTTGTTGAGTAAAATCAAACTAGTTTGACTTGATGCATCTCTATGTAGGGACGAAAAGGTGGGTAGAAATCGATATTATGACGTAGTCTGATATTTTGTGAATATTTAGTTTTTTTAACTTCTCTGATATCTTTAATTACAAATAAACTAGATGGTTTTACCCTTTTATGTCTTTTAACTGACGACATGCGATACGTGAGGAGGGCATGTCTGTTCTTACCACTAAGATGACATTATTTCCTATATCTAGTGCGAAAGGAACAGAGTGTTCAAAGAAAAAAAATATGTGTAATGTATCTTTCGTTATTTAAAAAGTCTTCACGTAGACACCAAATCCGTAATTAATCTTAAGGAAATTCCACCCCAAAACATCACAGAGCCTCCATTAAACAATCTCGTCTCTCGTATATAAGAACTGCTTACGTTATATGCCTTTCTGTTTTTTTTTAAGTTTTCTTAGCTGTTATGTTTTATTGTTTATTTAGTTTAGTTTCAGTTAAAACACATGTTAACCCTCGTAAGACGGTGCGGGAACAGTTTAAAAATTTGGAACGTCAGATTACGAAAACGTTCCATGTATTTTTTTGGACAAAACAGCCAATTGATTTGGTACCCTTTCATTAAACTTTCATGCAAAAATCAGACTGCTATTACTATTAAACAATATTCCTATCATTTGATATGTTCGTCGTGTTCCACTAATTAAAATGCCCAGTTAGTGATAAACACCAGTTTGATTTTTGCATGAGAGTTTAATGAAATGGTAACAAATCAATTGGAAGTTCTGTCCGACAAAATACATGGATCGTTTTCGTAGTCTGACCTTCCAAATTTTTAACCTGTTCCACGATTAAAACTCCCCCTGTTCCAGTGTTCCCATAGATCAAAGTTTGTCCGACTAGACACTGAGAAGCTATTAACATATTTTCAGCTCGCTACTAATCAACTAACTTTTTTTGGTACGAGGGATCCAGGTCTATAAGGTTAGTTAAGTACATGCAAAACATTGTGTATTTCAAAAATCTGATGTAAGAAAATGGGTGAGTCACAAAGTTTTAAGGCGCATTTAAATCAAAGCGAACACGAACGAACGAACGAATTCGTTCGTTAACTTTATTGTATTTGTACAGCGAATCGAGCACGACCGAACGAATTCGTTCGCATTCGCACATGTTCCAACCGATGTCGGTAAGTGAGCGAATCATCAAAGGAAATCGTTGTTCAATGTGGACAGTGGATAGACGGTAGCGAACGAATTCGTTTAGAAGTACTGATTTAATTTATTTACAAACATTAGTTTGAGAGGGTTGTTTATTGTGTAGTTGTGAAAACATAATTTTGCAATATGTAATATGCCTATGAAACCCAAAATCGAAGCTATATAAAATAATAAACAGAAAAACTGATACTTGTTTTAACATTTCTATAGGAATGGGTTGTGATGTCTCTGAACTAAAAAAATGAATTAGCTTCTGGCATCATTTAGACGAGAAAGACAAAAAGAGGGTTCGAAGTGGTTTGCTTTTAAAAGCCTAATGTTTTTATTGGATAAATTTCAACCCAGAAACACTAATGAGGTAACCAAATCAAATTAATTGCTAAAATTAATTAAAAGCAAATTTATTTTGATACACCAATTTTACAATTTATTATTTGAACATAATATAGTCATAATATCAAGAGCAGGTAACTTTTTCGAGGAAGAATTTTAAGAAAGCTGGTTCTTTATTACATATGTTATTTTCTAAGCTCCCTCAAACAGCGTATAATACCTGCTACCTGCTAATTAGGTTTTTGTAAGCTATTATTGTATTAAAATTTACCCAGCAAGAAACACGAAAATAAACTTAAACACAATGTGTGACTGGGCACTGGCCCATCAGCCCATCTTAAAAACATCTGCGGGCAATATGCACTCCGGATCATCAACGAATGCGAACGTTCGCTTCAATGTAAATGGCCCTACTTTGTATCGAACGAACGACCAAGTGAACACCTACGAATTCGTTCCTTCGTTCGTTCGTTCGTGTTAGCTTTGATTTAAATGCGCCTTTACAAGAAAAAAGCGAATATTTCGCGAAATGAACGACAGATCGAAAAACTAAAAAATATGTGCTCAATATTTTTCAAAAATCTATCGAATGATACCAAACACGACTCCCCACGAAGAGGGGTGGGGGGTATATTTTAAATTTTAAATACGAATCCTTCGATATCTCGCGAAATAAACATCATCGAAAAACTGAAAAATACACTTATTCAATATTTTTGAAAAATCAATCGAATTGCACCAAACACGACTCCCCATGGAGGTGGGGTGAGGGGTTACTTTAAAATTTTAAATTGGAGCACCCATTTTTTATTGCAGATTTGGATTCCTTACGTAAAAATAAGTAACTTTTATTCGAGACATTTTTTCGAATTATGAATAGATGGCGCTATAACCGAAAAGAACGATTGTTGGAAATGAATAATTAAAATAAAAAATGGAAAGTCTCCACTAAAATGGAAAACTTTACTTAAATTTTTTTGGTTTTACGACCTACGCACCACTTTTATGGGATGCAAAAGGAAATGTGGAAAATGATAAGATGTCAAAGAGCAGAGATGAAGGAATTGATAAAAGTAAAACATATTGATACAAATACATGGACAACTTACCTAAAAAACCTCTATCAAACAGCTAATCACAAAGAACTGGAAATACCAGGATTAGAATCGGATGAGAAAACAGAAATTAAAGAGGAAGATATAAAGAACGCCTTAAAAAAGGTGAAAAATCGAAAAGCTCCTGGAAAAGATGAAATAGCTAATGAACTTTTAAAATACGGAGGAGATAGACTTCACAAAGAACTGAAAATCCTTATAAGTAAAATAATAAATACAGGAAGAATTCCAGAAGAATGGAGAACCACTCAAATGATAGCGTTATTTAAGAAAGGTGATAGGGCAGACCCCAGTAACTATAGAGGGATAAATTTACTGATCACTATACTGAAACTCACAACAAAAATACTTATGGAGAAAATAATGGCGTGCATAAATATATCGGATGAACAACAAGGATTTAGAAGTAGAAGATCATGTAACGATGCAGTTTTTGTGATAAGGCAAATAGCGGAGAAATCATTAGAATATAACAAACCAGCCTTGTTCTGTTTCATAGACCTAGAGAAAGCGTTTGATAGAATCCAATTAAAAGATGTGATACACATACTATATGACAAAAATTTACCACTGGATATCATAAAACTGATAGAAAACATATATGTAAGAAATAAAATAGAAATGAAAGTCAATGGAATAATAACAGAACCCATAGAAACAAACACAGGAATCAGGCAAGGAGATTCATTAAGCCCTCTACTGTTTAACATAATCTTTGATGCAATGATAAAACAAGTGAAGAAAAAAAGAGGGTACCAAATGGGCAATAGAGAGGTAAAAATACTCTGTTACGCTGATGACACAGTGTTAGTAGCAGAGTGCGAAGACGACCTACAAAGATTATTGCACGAGTTCAACATTTAATTAACGCAAAAGAAATGAATTTTAAAATATCAGCCCAAAAAACAAAAAGCTTAGTAATTGCCAAAGAACCAATAAGATGCAAATTGGGGTTAGACAATCAAATTATACAACTAGTAATGACTCTCAAATATCTGGGAATTAATCTGTCAGCCGACAACAACATCGAAGAAGGGGTAAAAGACCAAATAATTAAAGCTAGTAGAACGGCCAGATGCCTAAACGACACAATTTGGAAAAACAAACACCTAGGATTGGAAACAAAGGCCCGAAAATATAAGTCAGTTATTAAGCCAGTTATGACTTACACGGCCGAAACAAGACCAGATACAAGCAAAACACGAAGACATCTGGAAACCCACGAAATGAAGATCTTAAGAAGGATTGCTGGAAAAGAACTACATGATAGGGTAAGAAGTGAAGAAATCAGTCGCATATGTGGGGTAGACAATATAAATACCTGGGTAAAGAACAGAAAAGAAAAGTGGAATGAGCACATAAGCAGGATGTCTGAATCAAGGATAGTAAGAATAGCCAGGGGCAAGTCACCGTTAGGCAGGAGAAGTATAGGACGCCCAAGGAAAAGATGGAATGACAACTTATGGGCAGAATGAAAGGCACCGTTGAAGAAAGAGAGGCAGTAATGCCTATATAAAAGAAGAAGAAGAAGAAAAAGAAAAGAAGAAGATGACCTGCTCTTCACAATCCAATAGCTCTTCATAACGTTCTAGTGACTGTACATTTAGCATACTTTCCTCCCCTACTATTAGTACTTGGCAAAATAAAAATATCGTAAGAGAAATGAAAGGCAGACTTTTACACCTTGGTCATAAGACCAATAATGATATATTGTTCGTCCGCTATAACTTTTCCCCTGCGTCACGATTCATTTTCAAACAAATTAAGTCAAAACATAAAGTGAAACGCACACCGATATGTGTAGTATATAGTATACAGTATACAAAATGTATAGACATATCGAAGTTCGTTTCGCTTTATGTTTTGACTTAATTTGTTTGAAAATGAATCGTGACGCATGGGAAAAGTTATAGCGGAGGAACAATACGTGGCAGAAACATGACCTGATACAGAGAGAACAAAAGAGTGCTAGAAACAGCAGAGGTAAACCCCTTCGAAAAATCTATGTAAGAAAACACGAGATAGATCTAGAAATGCACATATGCGACGGAGATGCAAGGTAGACATTATTTATTTATTTATTTATTTATTTAAAATTTACAAACACCACCTAGGTAGTAATTACATGTAAGAGTGCTCATTACTTGGTATAACAATATACACACAAAAAGTACAAAAAAATACAATATACACACAAGTACAAAATAAAAGTACAGAAAGTAAACACATTAAAAAAAGACAAGTTAATAAAATTTTAAAATTGAGCCCATTACTTATCTATTGATGATAACATTTTTTAATATCCCTTACACTACAGTTAAAAGAGGTCTATATCACAAATCTTTATTAATGCATTACACTGATATTGCATATAGTTTATTATTGCACAAGGATTATATGGACTACAAGAAAATAGGTCATTACTGTTTACTCTTAGGTTGACCTTTGGCACATGAAACCTAATAAAATTGATCAAACCACATGTCTTATATTTAATCTTCTTTATTCATCTTTGAATAAAAGTGATCTAATCAGGATAATAATTGAAAAGAAAGTTCCTTTGGACATAAAATCAAGTGATAAAGTGGTTAAGTATGTGGAAAGTGATGAAAATACCAAGTTTCCTGATGTAACTACTGAAATATCTGATAATAGTTCAACTGACCACGCCAATGCGGTAAGTCATTTAACATTAAAATATGACCTCAAAGTCGCAAACGTCCAACTAGAAGCTTCAACACGTATTATCAAAGAACTTGAACGAACGATTAGTAATCAAGATTATATTATAAATTTGCTACAAAACCCAGCAAATTTGCAGGTTAACCATGTGCCAAATACAAACAAGCAAAGCGGTGTTGCCGGTCATCCTCCAATTTCCGTTGCTAAAGCTGATGGTAAGAAAACCAAGGGCATACACGAGACACGTGAGAATATAACAATTACAAACCAGCAATTCTCAAGCGCCTTAACGCAGGCTCAACAAAGTTTGAAAATGAATGATATCCACAGTCTTGGTCAAAACCAAAACAAAACTCGGTCGGATGCAAAATTTGTGGGCAATAACAGTGAGAGTGAGGAGCTTGCAACAAAAGACAAGGTGTGGATTTATGCAGCAAAGTATAAACAATCTTACAGTACACAAAAATTGGAAACATACCTACAAACACAGTTTCCCGGGCATGAGTTCTCGTGCACTTTATACGAGAATAAGGTAAATGGATCAAATTCTTTCAGGATTACGGCAGATGCAGAATTGAAGGATATTCTTTTTCAACCACAGACATGGCCAAAGGGAATAGAGGTGAGTGAATATTTTTTTCGTAGAAAATATTCCGTCAATAAACCTCCTAACCAAGGTAGATACTTTAACAGGAAAAGACAACAGTGAAAGTGTTATTTTAAATAACTCTCTACCATTTTATAATAATCAAAATTCGTTAGCAAACTCTGACCAGATTAGTCTAGTTAGTATTTTCCATGTAAACACACAAAGTTTAATAAACAAAATAGATCAGCTTAATGTTTTTTTGAAAAATAAAAGATACAATATATTATGTTTATCTGAACATTGGCTCAGAGAAAACGAATTAACAACATTAAAGTTTGATGGGTACTTTTTGTCAACTTTTTTCTGTCGGAAGGTAAGAGAACATGGAGGTGTTGCAATTTTTAGCGATAATAAATTTTCTACACGACCAGTTTGTTTGAATGATATATCATGTGAATATGAGGGTGAATTTTGTGCATTAGAAATTACAGATATTAAAACTATTATAGTAACAGTGTATAGAACCGGAAATGGGAATTTTAAAATATTTCTAGACCTTTTTGAAAAGTTATTGGTGTTTTGCTCTGCTAATTTTTTAGAAATAATAATAATTGGGGATTTCAACATTGATTTTAAAAAATCTTCTAATGAACTCAGCAATTTCCGTGATCTAATTTCTACTTTTGGCTTAACAATAAATATTAATGAATATACTAGAATAACAACTAGATCAGCAACTTGTTTAGATAACATCTTAACAAACATAGACAGTGGGATAATTATTGGTTGTGGAATTGTGGACCCATGTATCTCTGATCATCTTGCTCAATTTATTAACTTAAAAATAAAATCTGAAAAAAATCATAGTGCAAATACATACACAAGACGTATAACGAGTAATGGCATACTGAAGTTAAAACATTCGTTAAATAACGTTGACTGGTCTTTAGCTATTTCTCTCAAAACAGCAACAGAATTAGCTCAATTTATTACTGAAATGTATCAAAAGTTAACTGAAATCAATTTTCCATTAAAAAAATTGCGAACTCATAGTAAAGCTCCAATTTCTTGGTTTGATGATGAATTAAAACTTATGCGAGAAAATCTTTCCACGGTCAAGGTAATTGCTGACGTTACAAAAGATTATAGTGAATATAATAAGTTTAAGAAGCATTATAGATCAACAATATCATTAAAGAAAAAACTAGCTTATGGGTATTTCTTTTCAAATTCTGAAAATATATCTCGTGACAGTTGGAAAGTTATAAACTATCACAGAAATAAAGTTCAAAATAAAAAAGTTTGTCCTAGTACGATCTCATCAAACGATTTCAATAATTACTTTACTTCAGTAGCTAAACATATTAGAGATTCTTTTAGTTCTACAAATGAAAATGTGGCTATAGATATTTTGAAAGATGTACACTCTCCTTGCCACTCTTTATTTTTACTACCTGTTACTGATATTGAGATCAGAAATGTTTTGCGTGGCTTGAAAAATTCACATTGTACAGATTTTTATTTCTTGAACAAAAAAATAATTGTCGAAACTATTGATATTGTTATTGACAAATTAGTTTTACTTTATAATAATTGCCTTACTGAGGGGATTTTCCCAGATGTACTAAAAGTAACAAAAGTGTTACCACTATTCAAAAAGGGGTCTTTAGATGAAATTGGAAATTATCGTCCCATCTCTATCATTCCCATTTTCGGTAAAATTTTTGAAAGCATTCTTAATACTCGTTTGATAGAATATCTAGATAAACACAAAATACTTCACTGTAATCAATATGGCTTTAGAAAAAAGTGCAGCACTACACAAGCTATACAGACAATTGTGAGAGATATAGTCGACGGCTTGGAGGAGGGTCATTTCGTGTCTTTGACATTGTGTGATTTATCCAAAGCTTTTGACTGTGTTTCGCATAAATTACTGTTGGAAAAAATGCATAAATATGGTATAAGAGGAAACACCCTCAATATATATACATCTTATTTAACAAATAGAAAACAGGCAGTTTTTCTTAATAATAGCTTTTCTGATTTGAACACGGTCGAATACGGTGTTCCTCAAGGTTCAATACTAGGACCCACTGTGTTTCTTATTTATCTTAACGATCTATTTCACTACACTTTTCCCATAAAATGTGTGTGCTTTGCAGATGATACCACTCTCATAAATACTGACATTAATCAACATAATTTGAAAATTAAAATAGATAGTGATACTCAGAAAGCAAAAAACTGGTTTTTGCATAATGGTCTGAAGCTAAATGAAGACAAAAATCAGAATTTGATGTTTAGTTCTGATCGGAAGTGTGTCTTAGGAAATAGTGTTAAACTCTTAGGAATTTTTCTAGATGATAATTTGGACTGGAGTGCTCATACAGACTACTTAAGTTCTAAACTTGCTACAACTATATTTTTGATACGCAACTTAGTTTTTATGATCCCTAAAAGTACCCTTATAATGATCTACTTTGCACTGTTCCATAGCCATTTAAAGTACGGAATAACTATTTGGGGTGGCTCTTGTCACGCAGCCAGAATTTTTAAATTACAAAAGAAAGTAGTGAGGATACTTGCAGGAGCAGAGTATAGGGAACACTGTAAACCTTTATTTCAGGAGTTAGGTATTATGTCACTGCCTTCACTCTATATATATGAGACGCTGATTGAAATTCATTCCAACAAAAGTAAGTTTAACATAAACTCCAACTTCCATGATCATCATACAAGATCGAGAGATGCTATTAGAGCACAACGTTTTAGGTTGACGAAAAGTATAAAAAACTCGACTGATGTTAGGTTGTACAATTTTTTGCCAGATGAAGTAAAAAGTCTTCATTTACAGTCGTTTAAAAATAAAATAAAATCACATTTTTTAAAACATTGTTTTTACACAAAGACAGAGTACTTAGGTACCGCTTATATAATATAATAGTACTAGTTTGGTCAGGGTTTTTTTTGCCGATTATGACGATATTAATTTCATGCTTTTATGTTTATTTAATGTTTTTACGTTTTTACATAGTGTGTTAAATTGTTTAAATTTGTTAGTACCTGTTTGTATATCTTTTCATTATAATTTATAATATTTATCTTTTAAATTTTGTCCAGGTTTTATAATGTACGTTCTCTTTTGACTTGTCAAAAACAAAAGAAATTTTGTATATTTGATTCAATAAATTCTATTCTATTCTATTCTATTCTATTTAACATTGTTAATAATATTATGAATAAACACAACACAATGCATATTTCTTCTTTGCTCTAATGACTGCAAGCCAAATATTTGAAGCAACTCTTTTGATGGCGTAAGATGACTATACACATTGTATTTCTTAAGGTATAAATACCTTAGAAATCTTTTTTGTACCTTTTCTATATGATTAATATGAAATTTGGCTTCAGGAGCCCATACCACTGATGCATATTCCAAGTTTGGTCTGACGAAAGCGTTATATAATCTGATGGTTGTGTTTATACTAAAGTGTATGGAATTTCTTATTACAAATCCCAATATTTTGTAGGCCTTATTAACAATATTTATATAGTGTTCATTAAATTTCATGTTAGCCTGTAGGTATATTCCCAAATCTTTACATTTGGTTTTCCTAGATACTACACAGTTGTCAATTCTATAATTATTTTGAATGTAGTCGATTTTGCGAGTAAAAGATATGACTCCACATTTCTTAATATTCAAGATCATATTGTTGTCCCTAAACCATTCTATAACTGAGGTCAGGTCCTCCTGTAGTAACTGACAATCATTTGGATTATGTATAGTCTTAAAAAGCTTAAAATCATCAGCATAGATCAAACTAGAAGAAAATTTAAGAGATTGTGGTAGTGAGTTGACAAAAATTAAGAAAAACAAAGGCCCTAAGTTGCTCCCTTGGGGGACACCAGATGTAGCCTGAAATTTATCTGAAAAACACCTGCCAATTTTGACTCGTTGAAACCTTGATTCCACATACGATTTTATAAATGTACAAGCATCATGCGAAAAACCAAACTCATTCAATCTCGATAAAAGAATGCCATGGTCAACCATATCAAATGCCTTTGAGCAGTCAGTCATTATTAAATCTAATTGGAGTTTATTTTTTATTGCCTCACTAGCAAAATTAGACAGAATGCACAGATTACTAGTTGTGGATAACCCAGGCAAGAAACCATGTTGTTCTGGAGCAAATTTATTTTCAAAATTTTTCAGTATATTCATATAGAGAATAGATTCAAATATTTTAGCTAGGGAATTAAGGATACTTATTGGACGATAGTCTTCTATATTGTTTCTATTACCTGATTTAAAAACTGGAGTAATGGTAGCCTCTTTGAGTTTGTCTGGAAAGGTGTTAGTTTTAAGAGATAGATTAAATAGATGTGATAATGGTTTTTAAAATATATCAGAACATCCTTTAAAGATATAGGCAGGGATATTATCACTACCAATGGCCTTTTTGGCTTTAATTTTTTATACTAACCTTCACATCTTCTTCACTAATAACTGAAAAGTTAAAAGATCTCTGTAAACTACCCTGATGTGTGGATGATACCTGATAAATTGAGCTAAAATGATGAGAGAAAGCCATGGCAATATCCTGAGGGCCTGTATATGTATGATCATTTAAAGACATCTCGTGAGGAAAACCGCTGGTTTGTCTCCTATTTCTTATGAATGTCCAAAAACTATTTGGGTCATGCAAAATGTTATCTTCAATATTATTTTGATGCTGCATAAATTCATTTTTGATTTGCTTTTTAATAGTATTTCTAAGACTCTTGAATTTATTATTATCGACAGCACTAGCTTTCCCTATTTTTATATGTTTGCTTAATTTGTTTTTTTTGTCTGATTTTTCTAATAAGGTCTATACTAAAATAAGCTGGATATTTCTGTTTTTGTCTATTTTTAATAATTTTCTTTGGGATGGCTTGATCAATGCAGTTATACAATTTATCGTCAAATTGATTAATACAATCTGTAGCAGTTATGCAATTATACATATCTGACCAGTCAGTGTTTTTTATTAATTGATACAAAATATTAAAGTCCCCCCTGGCATAATCATACTTATAAGACTGTTGTATATTACTCTCAGTGTATGAGTTATCTTTAAATTCTAGTAACATTTCTAGTGCCGGGTGATAATAATCTTCAGAAACCAAAGGAGACCCAGACCTAGTTAGATTAGTTGTGGATATGTTTGACAGTATAAGATCAAGCAGTTTATTTTTACAATTTGAAATTGTATTATATTGATTTAAATTATTTAGATTTTGAAATTCTTTAAGCAAGCTGCTCTTTTCAGAACTCAAGTTAATAAATCCAGGAATATTAAAATCTCCAAATATAATAATATTAACATTTTCTGACAATACTTGGTTATAAAGTTCTAAAAGTTCTTCATAGATATCTAACCTTACACCAGGAGGTATATATACACAGGAGACATAAAATGAATATGTTTTAAACCTTACCTTAAGTAACAAGCACTCAACAATTATATTACAATTAACTTTAATACTTTCTACAATAAATTTCTTTTTCAATGCTACCATAACTCCACCACCCATTGTCTTGCCACTGGCCCTATCCTTGCGGAAGACTATGTAGCGATTATCAAAAAGTTCTTCATTGGAGATTCCATCTATTAGCCATGTTTCACTTAATAGGATTATATCAAAATCTTCACTAAGAACATTGGTATATAGTGCACTTGTTTTAGTGCGTAGGCCTCGTACATTTTGATAGTAAATGTTTAAATTTTGGGTCTGCAGTGTTTGTATCATTAATTCTGATTATGAGGATCCATCTGCCTCGTTGGCATCCTCGTTTTTACTAAAAAATGAGACACGAGGGTACCAGATGGCCATACTTCCCTCTTCCAAGCTTTTTTTAGTTCATCTCTTCTGATGGTAACTTTCATTGACGTATAAAGTTCAGGGTGTTTAGATGGATGAGACTCACACCGTACATCTTTAAAATTGGGGTCTAAAAGCCGCTTCAAGTCTGCTGTGGTCGTATTTGGTGCAAGCCTAGTCACATGAAGGGATACACACTTGGGTACTGACTGCACATCCATGGTTTCTTCGTTATTCCCAACCATAAACTTGCGGTATCTCCTTCTATGCTGCTGCTGCCATTCTCCTTCATGATTTTCTGTGTGGCCTAAATTTATTATTTCTTGCATTTTATTAGCCGTATGAGCATGCAGAATACCAGCGTTTAAGTTCCACAGCACACCCCCACCTAGCAATGCAAGTGCCGTGTAAAGGAGTGAAACGACGATTGTCGCATAAGCCAGTGGTAGGGCGCGTAACTATATGTCACATGGCGGTAAATTCAAAAGAGCTGTAAAATTAACTTGGATTGAGAACTCATTGTAATGTAACGGAAAATCAATATAACCTTAATATAACAAAAGAAAACAAAATCCTTATCCTATACGATAATACTTATTATATCGTTGATTGATAAAAATATATCTGTATGTATTTATCAATCAACGTTTATAATGATTCCTATACTATTTGGATTTTCTTGCGTTATTTTGAGGTTATATTTATTTTCCATTACATTAAAATGCCAAAGTGGTTAAAAAATTAAAGAATAAAACATAAAATACAATCTTTATTTATAAAAATGTTTATATGTATGTTCATAAAATATGTTTGTTATCAACTATCACTATCAATGTAAAAACCTAAACACAACTACCTTATTACACATATATTTACACAATATTATTATTTATTCATCAGTTTAAACCACACCAAAATTGTATACATTTGAAATAAAACACAACCACTTTACACTTTTTGTTACTGGATGCACTATTTAAAAGCTATTTATGAAAAAATAAAACAAATAAATATGGCGTCGTATTTTTTTCAAGGAAATGAAAACTGACAAAGAAAGTGACAGAATACAGAACGAACGACGTGCAGAAACCTGCAGTAATGAGACTAGTAGTGCCATCCCGTGCAAGGGCCCAAACTAGCAAACGTGCGTTGACCTTGAATATCCCTTTTACAATGCTATGTGGGGGTATGCTGTGTTAAGTTCTGTCTATTAACGTCTGTATTTTGTTGATGCGTTTGGTTAATATTTTGTTTTGGTTTTGATTTTAATTCGTCAGCTGATATCTGCCTGACAGCAGTGACAGCAACATTCTGTGTCTGTGGTTTTGGCGTAGCAACCGCAGAACTGTAACTTTTATTTGCAACGTTGCCAGTGTTCATGTTTAATAAAGATATATTTTCTTTTAATAGTCTAATATTTTCTAATAGAACATCCTCTTTAGCTTTTAATTCGGAAATAAGATTATAACTGGGTAGGAAACAGAACAGTAGAATGTCACGACCACATAAGCCGAATGACAACAAATAGAGTAGTAAGGACGGCGACAGATGGTTCCAATTCCCCTAATAGGAAGAAGGTCAGTGGGGAGGCTACGAAAACGAAGAAACGACAACTTATTTCAAGTACATTGAAAAGACAGACAGAGTCCTGTATACACAAAATAAAGAAGAAGAAGAACTTGTACTTAAATATGTATAAAATAACTCCAATCAAATTTTGATTATAATTTGATATAATTAAAAAAAATAGTTGGTAAATACGAGTATGTTGATGTTGTTGGTAAATAAGATAACCATTATTAACTTTTAACGTGAAGTAACAGAACAAATCAGCACTGGCATAATTAAAAAAAATTATGGAATATTTCTTTGAAAAAGAAGAGAGGAAAGATTTTGTTTTTTTCTTCATCTAATTGTAATAATTAAAAACATATTATAGCATATTTTCAACAAGTTTCGTCACCACTAAATACCTTTAACAGAAATAATAAATAAAAATCGAAAAAAGCCCAAACAAACAAAAAACGATTTCCTTCGTCTAATTGTTCTTGGTAATTTTGAGGTTATGGTAAAAATCTTATATTCGCAAAATTAAATTCCGACAGGGGGCGCTCAAAATTTCAAAGATGGACGATAACTCAAGGAAAACAATTCATTTTGTCATTTGACCTCATATATATATATATATATATATATATATATATATATATATATATATATATATATATATATATATCTATATATATATATATATATATATATATATATATATATATATATATATATAAGGGTTGTCTACAGCTAATGCCGTTTCCCTTCCGTCAGCCAGGACTTCCATTTTTTTCGATCTTCCCAGTCTCCGTCTTCCAATCCTTTCTTAGACATGGCTTCGTCGACTTCATTTTTCCAAGATCTTCTAGGTCGTCCTCTTCTTCTCGTTCCTCTTGGGCTCCATTCTGCTACCTTGTTTATCCAAGTGTTTTCTGCTCTGCGTACGTGGCCGTACCATTTCAGTCTTCTCTCGTCTATATATTGCAGGGCATCTTTTTCCACTTGCATTCTTCTCCTTTGACCTCACAGTTCTAAAACGTTAAATTAAAATCATTTACACGAGTGTTTTGCCAAAGTAACCACTAAGTTTTGCCACTGAGACATCTTATAGGTTAAAGACGACTCAAAATTATGTTTCATTTGTATGCATTCATTAAAATTTGATGCTAACTACCAGGCACATAGCCAGGAAATGTGCTTGAGGGGGCTCCAAACCATAAATATACATAATAAGAAGAGACAAGAGGTTTGTTCCAACACAACGAAGAACCGTCATGAAACGATCACGAGACTGCGCAGTAAACAGAATAACCCATGGAACCCATTATTTTGCTATCTGCGCGCAGTTTCATGATCGTTTCATGACGGTTTTCGTTTGTGTTAGAACAAACCTAAGATAAGCTATGGGCCGCTCTGTGCATCGATGTTTAATGCCAATATGAAGGACGTTATTGCTCAATATCCATTTTGATTGGTCTAGCCATCATTGTCACATGTGCGAGATCGCGTGGTAAAGAGAGTAGATGACCACCTATGACAATCTCACCCTAGTAAGTTGTTTTTAATACCTAATTTCACCATTGTATCTTTAATATCATTTGAGCGTCCCTGATGATGTTAGTGACTTATAACGAAATAGAGGATTTCGTAGAAAAGAGTAAGTACATCTGATCTCCTATTCAGCTGTCTACTTAATAACTTTTGGTTATTTGATATATTATATCTGGCTTTAATTCAACGTTACAATGAACAGACCAAAGAGCCAATAAACTGAGTCTATCATTTTTATCTTGTTTCTAGGTAAAGTTTCTACTCGCTTTATTGTTGAGAACGAACGTTCTACACTAGCAGTTGTGATACGGATAGTTGCCACAATTGTAAGGAATTTGTAAATTTTTGGAATAAAAATCATATAACAATGTTCCATTACGCGGAGAACTTCGGTATTTGGTTCCTAAGATGATCTTGTTTTACAGTTACACCATAAAATATATTCAGCTTTTATTGCTGTGAGGAAAGTGTCGTGGGAGTAATATGCAGACAAATTTTCTAGCCATTTTGCTTTTTCTGTAGAGACAAATCCAGGTAAAAAATTTGAAATTCTATAGAATACTTTCGTTTTTGGTAAATTTGTTTTTTAAATTGGATATAAGTTGATCCGTACACTGAGTAAAAACAGGAATAATCCTAGTAAAAAATAATAATAATTTCATTCACTTTTCCAATAACAATAATAACTTGGGGATAAATTTGCTGCCTTGGTACAAAAGCCTAAGCAACTTTGGGACCCCATGGACCCCTCCCTTGGCTACGTGCCTGCTAACTACTGATTTGTTTTTACCCTTTTTTCATAAAAAATCTGGCCCCCGATAATCACACAGCGTTTTAAAAATTATTAATCTATCTTTTTATACACTACAATTTATTTTACATTAACAGATAACAAAAATTTATAATTAAATAAAAACTGCAAACTAAGTAGGTGAATTTATTGTATAAAAATTGTGTTTTGGAAATTATGAGGTGGTCGGAATATTTTGTATAACAATGTAGATTCCATGTACAGAATATATACTGCATTTTATTTATTTATTTAATTTTGCAGTCGCTTAAACATTAAAAAATACTACGTTTAATACAAAGGTTAAATTAACAAAATGTGTGATTTGGCATTAGTTAGTTTACGTCATTACGTAGAGTATAATAGAAATAATACTAAGGAACACTTCAATAGTTTTTAAGTCGAATTCATTGTTAATTACAACATAAACTGACCGCAAATATGTACACAAATTAATGACAAAGTCAATGTTTTCCTCGAGTTGATGCTTTTCAAATTTGCCACCAGGCGTCGCCCACTTTGCGGTTCCTCGCCAATAAGAAAAGTTATAGGTTTTAAATATCTACAACTTTTGTTATTTGAAATTAGTTTTTGATACGATGGCAAATCTCGCCGGAAATTAAAAAAAAAACTTTTTCTTTACCCCTCCCCCAAATCACACTCGGAGCTTTTCAGCGGGTGTCCTAATTTTTATTTTGTATATTTTACACCCATATAACACTTTACATCATAAAACTTTGGATAACATTTTTTTCACCTAATTTGTTCACTTGCCTGGTGTATTTATTTTTTTTTAATTTACTTTGACCACTACCAGGTTTCTTTATCTCAATTTCTTTCCTGGCGTTTTCTTGAATTATCTCAATAGCAGTATGAAATTTCAAGATAATATATTCCTTTAATATCTACCGAGCAATATAAATACCATACTAAAACTTTATATTAAATGTTTAATACGAGTATGGTCCCAATAATAATAAACAGTTTAGTGATGGCCATAAAATAAATAACTGTTAATTTAAGGATAAAACCGCTATTTTCTCAATAGACCAGGAAGATTGCCTTCGTATTATTTATGGTTATGTGTATATTACAGCCCAAACTTAATCTCGCTTATAAAACTATATATGTTAGTATAAATTTTTACAGAAATATGTACGAATTTTACGACAGAAAATATTCATTTCGTTGGTTAGAGTTTATAAAATATAACAAGAAATTTAAATTTGTATTGTAAAATAGTTATGAATAATGTAGACAACTAGTTGTATATTTTACCTAAACTTATTGGCGGAAATACTTGACAACCCTTGACAATCTTAAGAAAACAAAGGTGTACGATTTGACTTCTTTTTCTTCTTCTCCTTCTCGCAGCACTACAACCCAGGGTGGGTCTTGGATGACTAGACAACCCGCTTCAATCTCGAACGGTTGTTCATTAGTGGTGTTGATTATAGTTACTTTCGAGTATTCGTTACAAATCGTTACTTTTGTATAAAGTAATCATTTACAGTATTCGTTACTTTGATAACTATGATCTATGATTAATTTTGTTACTTTTTTATTTGAGTACCGGTAATCATATCGAGAATCGTATTTCTCAGTAGGTAGCTATTTTGTACACGTATCAAACCTATGCGATCAACTTGATACCAGGGAAGGCGAAACGAAGATATATAAAATAGCCAAACAGAGAGCAAAGAAAGCAAAAGATTTTAATCAGATTAGATGTATCCGAGATGAAAATAATAAAATACTAGTTCACGAAAAGGATGCCAAAAAAAATGGAGAAAGTACTTTGGGAGCTTATTAAATGAAGAATTTGACAGACAGCCTGTGGAGTCAACGGAGACAGTAGTAGCAATGGTCACCAAAATAACAAACGAGGAAGTGGCTCAAGCGCTTCAAAAAATAAAGAAAGGAAAAGCGGTAGGACCAGATGATATTCCTGGGGAAGTATGGAAAGCATTGGGAGAGACAGCAACAAGGTGGCTAGCAGGTTTATTTAATAGAATTATGGAAGTTGGACAAATGCCAGACGAATGGTGAAGCAGTATATTAGTACCTCTCTACAAAAACAAGGGAGATATACAGCAGTGTACAAACTACAGGGCTATAAAACTGCTTAGCCACACCATGAAAATATGGGAAAGAGTAATGGATAGACCGATACGTGAAGAGACCGACATATCAGAGAATCAATTTGGCTTTATGCAGGGCAGATAAACAACAGACGCAATTTTCATTATAAGGCAGTTGATGCAAAAATACAGGAGTAAAGAGACAAACGCTCGTATGGTATTCATTGATCTTGAGAAAGCATATGATAGAGTTCCTCGAGAGATTCTGTGGTGGGCACTCAATAAGAAAGGAGTCCCTGGTGCATATGTAAAGATTGTGAGGGATATGTATGAGGGATTATCGACTAGTGTTAGGACAGGTATGGGAGAGACTGATAAATTTCATGTGAAAGTAGGATTGCACCAACTCTCGGTGCTTAGTCCGTATTTATTCTCAATAGTTTTGGACCAGATAACAGCGAAACTACAGGGTAACATTCCATGGTGCTTAATGTATACCTACTGATGATGTCGTGTTAGTAGGAAATAGTGCAAGAGACTTAGAACAAAAACTGGAACAGTGGACACGAGCTCTGGAGGAAAAAGGTTTAAAACTTAGTAGGACAAAGACAGAGTATTTGGAATGTTCATTTAAAGATGGAGTTACTACAAATAAAGTGGTATCTTTGGATGGTGATCTGATTGTAAAAAGCAATAGTTTTAAGTACTTGGGATCGATATTACAGAGTAATGGAGAAATAGATGGAGCTGCATGCAGTATAATTAGGGCTGGATGGATGAAGTGGAAGGAAGCGAGTGGTGTGTTGTGTGACAGAAAAGTTCTAATGAAACTGAAAGGAAAATTCTATAAAACAGCCATAAGACCGGCTATGATGTACGGAACTGAATGTTGGGCAGTGAAAAAGAAAGAGGAACAACGCATGCATGTGGCGGAGATGAGAATGCTTAGATGGATGAGTGGAGTGACAAGAAAGGATAAAATTAAAAATGAATATATTAGGGGAAGTGTGGCACCAATTGATGCCAAAATGAGAGAGCATAGGTTGAGATGGTTTGGTTATGTTGGAAGGAGTAGGAGAGGAAGACCAAAGAAGACGTGGGGGAAGACGATTAGACAGGACATATTGGTAAAGGGGATTAATATTGATATGACCCAGGATAAAATTGTGTGGAGAAATGCAATTAGGGAAGCCGACCCCGCATAGGGATAAGGCAAAGAGAATGATGATGATGATGATGATGATGTAGCTATATTGTATAGATATTCCGCTATAACAACGACCTTCATCGATCTGTTTAAGGGATAAAAATGATTTGATTACTATGATTACTTTTGTATTTGAGTACCGGTAATCATATCGAGAATCGTATTTCTCAGTAGGTAGGTTTGTATAGGTATTCCGATATAACAACGACCTTCACCAATCTGTTTAAGGGATAAAAATGATTTGATTACTATGATTTTTTGTCACTTTTGAATTTGAGTACCGGTAATCATATCGAGAATCGTATTTCTCAGTAAGTAGGTATTTTGAATAGATATTCCGATATAATAAAGTCCTTCAAGAAGTACGAAGTAATCAGTTTAATCAAAGTAATCAAAGTAGATACAATAGTCGTTACCCGCTCTATTACGATTGATACGAAGTAATTAGAGTAATCAAAGTAAGCAAAGTAGATATAATAGTCGTTACTCGCTCCGATACGATTGGTATGAAGTAACGAAGTATTCAGAGTAATCAAAGTAATGAAAGTAGATACAATAGTCGTTACCCGCTCTATTACGATTGATACGAAGTAATTAGAGTAATCAAAGTAAGCAAAGTAGATATAATAGTCGTTACTAGCTCTAATAAGATTGGTACGAAGTAACGAAGTAATTAGAGTAATCAAAGTAACGATTCGCCTCTCTGTGTAGTAATCGTTACTTTCGGTATTCGTAAGTAACGAGTACTTTGTAACAAATAGTTACTTTTTCAACATCACTTTTGTTCATGCTAGTTGGGTCGGTAGGTGGCCCCTTGTTCTTAAGTCTCACCGTAATATATTGCCTCTCCACCGCACAGATTAACTTGGCAAGGCGGTTATTAGCGAGTCTATGAACATGGCCATCCCATCTTGGACGTTGAGATTTAATTTCTTGAACTACGTCGCTCGTCCCATACATTTGCATAACCTTAGCATTTGATTTCATTCGGTATTGGTGGCTATTAGGGTCGTGATAAGGTCCAAAGATTCTTCTTAGGAATTTTCTCTCAAAACATCTAAGTTTTTTCAATTGCTTTGGTCAGAGTCCAAATAAAATCATATGTGGCATGCAATGATTTCTGACTCAATAAACCTTAAATAAATCGGCTAAGGTAGGGTCACAGATTAACCCAACAGGGTTAAGAAGAGGCCGTGGTCCTCCAAGTTTGAGGTTGAGACGTAGGGTAGCACCCCTGCTCTCATAAAAAAAGTTATATGCTAAAACTAGTAAAGGAAAAATACCGGATAGACTTAACAGAGGATGATGATAGAAAACGAAAGAGGATTATGAACTTTGGCACCTGGAATATTACACAACTACGTAGGTACTAAACAGAAGGTACTTCACATTCTGCGGCGTCACTAACTTGGGTCTCTATTCATACGAAAATGTTAAGTGTTTAACTACTTTCGCGCCAAACAAATATAGACACTTTGTGCCATCTCTTAGCGACTATTATTATTAACGTCATAAATATTTTTTCAGGCGATAGATATTTTTATTTTTACTAGATCTGCATTAATAAGTCAATTTCGTCAAATTTTGACTTAAGTCTACGTTCTTGCAAAGCGGCGACATGTTCATAGACTATATTGCAGCAGAAATAAAATAATCGATGTCAGAGTTTATAGAGAGACAAAATGTGAAGCGGACCATTATCTTGGGAAAACACAAACCATTTTTCATTAGCAACATGCACATTCCGAGAATCTTGTAGATATACATATATTAACGAGAAATTTGTTAAAAAATATACAATATAGAGAGTTGAAAAGTTGACAACAGCACTCCTCGATATAATGAGTTTAAAGCTTATTTTATTATGTAGATTACAACGTCGTCAATTCAAAGAATCTTGTAGTGTTAAACCTCTGCTTTCAATCGATTCACTGACAACCGTTTTCCAGGAATGTTTCGGCCTTAATCTTTTTCTTCTTCTTTCTTTTTTATGGAAGTCATATTAGTCCATTGTCGTAGGTTTTTATGCCAAGAGTTGCGTCTTCTTCCTGGTCCCCTTTTGCTATTGATTTTGCCTTCTACTATAAGTTGGAGCAGTTCGTACTTTTGATTTTGTTGTAAAGCTATTTCCTTGTGGCATTTTTTAATTAACTATTTAGATGGGAAATAAGCCACAATTAAATTAAAAAAAAAATAATTTTATGAATGTTTCGGTGCCCAAATCGGCTGTTGTTGTCAAAATACAAAATACTACTAAATTAAACAAAAATGTTGTTGCTTAGTAAAAAATTCTTCTAATAATTTATTTAATCTAACTGATTTATATCGGCAATTCAGACATATATTATACATTTTAAAGTAGAAGACTCTAAAATTATATGCCAATATTTATGAGTTGCGTTCCTGGGACGACTTTACTGAAAGATAGTTTATTCGATTACATAAAATCAACCCCAACTCAAGAATATCCGCCACAAAAGAATCATAGCATGTGATCTGTCTTTAAAAAGACAACCAAATGCAACGGTGACAGTAAAATTCTCGTGTTAGAAATGCCATAGTAAATCACAAGAGAAAACCAGGAAAAAACCTCGTGGTACTATCCCGACATCGTAAGTATTTGGTCTTACATTAAATTTACTCTCAAAACTTATACCAAATTCTGACTTTAATAGATATATAATATATATACACACACACCGGCAAAATTAGCCGAACACCTTAAAAATGGGATATGTTTGATGTCTCAAATTTTCTAAACCTGTTGTCCGATTTGAGTGATTATTTTAGTATGTTATAGCCTTATTAGTTAAAAATATCGGTGTAATAATATTGTTGCTAGACAGGTAAATGTCATTTTATACCGGGTGTTACAATCATACTGTGTTTTTTTTCTTAAAGTTCGGAAAACCCTGTGGAATATTCTAGCATATATAAAATATTAAAATTAACACTCGATTGTACACTTAGGCTTTCTTAACAATTTGGTTTTTGATTCATTTGCTTATGTTGGGAAATAAGAAAGTTATGTGCTTTAACAACTAGCCATGCTTTTTATCAATAAATCCTCATAGTAGGGGAGGAAAGTATGCTAAATTTGCAGTTACTCGAGCGTTATGGGGACCTATTGGATTGTGAAGAGTGGGTGCTAAAGACAAAAAAAGTTAAGTTAAGTTTTCCATAAAGTGTGGGACTTTCCATTTTTTAATTTAATTTTCCATTTTCACGAATCGTTTTTTCCGATTATAGCGCCATCTATCCATAATTGGAAAAAATGTTGCGAATAAAAGTTGCTTATTTTTACGTCACGGATCCAAATCTGCAATAAAAATTGGGGGTTCCTATTTAAGATTTTAAAGTAACCCCCCACCCCACCTCCGTGGGGTCGTGTTTGGCGCAGTTCGGTAGATTTTTGAAAAATATTGAATAGGTGTATTTTGCAGTTTTACGATCTGATGTTAATTTCGCGAAATATCGTATTTAAAATTTTTAATTTACCCCCACCCCTCTCCGTGGGTTGTCACGAGCCCCCACAGATGTGGGGTGGGGGATTTAATTTAAAATCTTAAATAGGAGCCCTCAATTGTTATTGCAGATTTGGATTCTTTACGTAAAAATTAACAACTTTTATTCGACATATTTTTTCGAATTATGGATACATAGCTCTATAATCGGAGAAAAATGATTGTTTCAAATGGAAAATTAAATTAAAAAATGAAAAGTCCCCCACTTTGTAGAAAGCTTAACTTAACCTTTTTCTGATTTTAGCACACACTCTTCACAATCCAATAGGTCCCCATTACGCTAGAGTAACTGCAAATTTAGTATACTTTCCTCCCCTACTATGAGGATTTATTGATGAAAAGCATGGATAGATGTTAAAGCACATAACTTTTTAATTTTCTCACATAAGTAAATAAATCAAAAAGGAAAATGTTAATAAAGCCTAAGTCTACAGTCGAGTATTAATTTTATTATTTTACTATGCTAGAATATTCCACAGGGTGCTCCAAATTTTAAGAAAAAAACACAGTATGATTGGTACACCCGGTATAAAATGATATTTACCTTTCTAGCAACAGTATTATTACAACGATAATCTTAAATAATAAGGCTATAACATACTAAAATAATCACTCAAATCGGACCAGTGGTTTAGGAAATTCAAGACATCAAACATGTCCCATTTTTAAGGTGTTCGGCAATTTTGCCGGTGTGTGTATGTTTTTTAAATTATAAATAATGTTAATAATACAGATATATATATATATATATATATATATATATATATATATATATATATATATATATATATATATATATATATATATATATATATATATATATTGATGTGATCTTGATTATTGATATGAGATAATATTCTTATATGTCATTTAATTTAATCAAAGCATTAATAATAATCTAATTAATTTACCAGATCACATATCAATATGTTTTCAATCTCAGGGTGAATTATAAAATTAATTACTTACTCTCGTGGCTTCTAAGTATTTCTCAATGGTTCCTAATCGGGATAGGAAAGAAAAGAGTAAAATAATACACACATATGGGTTACAATTATAATCTAATATTGTTTATTTTATTTAAAAGGCAATCACTACTTAATATGTGCTAGATCTTATTATTCTTAAACATAACATTTACAAATGGGAATCTTATTTCCTTTTGGTTTCCAATTGAAAGTTTTTATTTACATTTAACTATTAGGATTTATTAGCAACAATTCTATTTAAGTTTGATGAAGCTTTTCTGATATTATTTATTATGTTCTTCAATTTATAATGTGTTATTTAATACGAAAAACCCATACATTCATGTCCAAACAAATGAGACTGACCTTTTTCTGGTGAACTGAGAATGTCTTCACACAAGACCCGTTTCCTGCTATCCTTGGCTGCGATCAAAACCTCGTCCTGGTTTTCAGTAATGTTCTCCTTTGAAAACTAGCTCGTATAGCTCTCGCTCCTGCTTCTGTCGTGATGCTGTATTCTACCTTTTTCGAAACTGCAATCAGCTACCGGGACACTCTTGGCTCAAGGAGGTTCTTTTACTCTCAACCTGGCCTACCTCTCCTTCCACGATAGATACTCCACACTCACGGAACTACACCGGCTTTCTCACTCTCCGTACACTACCGTCTACCACTGGACTTCCCTTCTCGACAGCTCAAAACATTCTGATCTCTATTTGTCATTCATTCCCCTACTTTCTAAATATCCCTTCCAGATTCACAAATCAACCTTCCACCACCAACTCTCATTCGCAGTCTTCCTCAAAACCAATTTTTAATCTTTCTAAATATGCTTAATGGATTTCCAAAAAAAATAGTTAATTCCCATTCTAAAATTACTTTCTACTATTTACAAAATTTAATGACCTATTCTCTATTTCCACTAAGTCTTATTTAGCATCGGCTAATGATCGAACCTTCCGCGAACAACGATAATGACCTATTATCGATTTCACTTGAGTCTTATTTAGCATAGGCTAATGATCGAACCTTCCGCGAACAACGACAATGGTACGCGCCATTCACTTTGTTCATTCTAAGCGCATTGTCCCGAGTTTCTTTTAATCACTTCTTAAAATTAAATATAACAATTTGTTGTATACAGGTTGTTCTAAATTTATATGCCCGTGGTTGAGAAAATTGAGAATATTTTATATTAAATTGAATTTTGTTTATAATTATCAAAATTTAATTTTCATATCAAATAGAAATATAACAATATATATGTAAGACTAAAATATAAAATATGTAAAAAACTCGATATGTTATTGACTTACTAACCGTGGTATTTTCTTTCTATTGACCTCCTCTTTCAGTATGGGTAACCATATCCTACTGCATTCTACCGAGGAATTTGCGACAAAATTGGTTTCATTTAGCATAATTAGAGCCGTTTCTTTGATTTTTTTCTTTTTATTATCTGTTTCTTTTAGGACTTTAATTGAATCTCTCCACTGAACTCTATGTTCATTATCCATAGAGTTCAGTGGATGTTCATTATCCTATGTTACATCGCAGTAAACTATGTATTGTATGCTCTTGTGTTTAAAAAAATTCAACTCGAAGTTCTCTAAAGTACAAGCTGTCAAATATAAAAATTTAATAAAACTTTCTTTGAATCAGGGACGCCAACCTTCAGCAATGTTTATTAATTGTGCAATTACACTGAGCACCATTCCGAAAAAAATAAAGCATTTGTATAATAAAAAATCGAATTTAAGAGAAAGCTCCTCTGTGCGAGCTTTTTGAAGTTAATTTGTTTTAAAGGCGCGAGGGACCGGAGTTGTTGAAACTTACGTAAAAACCGAAATTAATTAACCATGATAAGAAATTTGAGCATTCTTTACAATTCAGCCTAATAGGGGCTTTACACGCACCGAAAAACAAAAGCGGACAGAGAGGGAACGAACGACAAAATATATAAAACAAATCCTAAACGGAATTGGAATTGAGGTCGCGATGTAAGACATTGGAAAATGTTGTTTGTATTAGAAAATATCACTTTATTATTACAGAAGGGGCCCGAAAAATGCTAGGAACATGATTATTTTCAAATTAGATAACATATCCATGCCATGTAGAAAACAAGACAGAGTGGCACATTTTATATATTTTTTTAGGGTCTCACATACTGTAAAAAAGGAGACTGTGGAGTCATCTTATAGTTTCCTAGTGCCTGTTTGCCATTAAACGCCAGTTTCGTGATAAGATAGGGTTTATATGTTATCCTAAATTTCTACTATTGTTCCGAAAGTGTTTGCACGTAGGTTCGGAGGTTTTGTAGACTATATAAAAACATGTATACCAAACCCCTGATATCCTTTTATTACAGCTAACCTATGGAGTCTGTAAGCATGTTTGTATCAAAACTGGTGTATATAAAAAAAATGGTTATAAAGAGTCAGTGAGAACAACGTAATGAACCGAAGTTGTGTTTTTGTTAATAAAATACAAGAATAAAAAACCGCTAAACGCCGTAAAAATGAGAGGCGCATACAATATTCCAGCTACAAAAGATCTAATATGAATATTACGTAGCGCGAAAATGTATTTTCATTTTGATGCAAAGCAAAATTCTAGTTTTATTTTAAAAGATTTTTTCAAAATTTTTGCTTAATTCGAAGTAAAACGCGCCACAAAAAGTAACTTTGATACAGTTGGAATTTTGAAACTCTTTTGTGGCGCGTTTACTTCAAATTTAGCAAATATTATGGAAATTTTTTTTTTTAAATAAAACTAGAATTTTGTTTTGCATCAAAATGAAAATACATTTTCGCGCCACGTAATATTCATATCGGATCTTTTGTAGCTGGAATATTGTATGCGCCACTCATTTTTACGGCGTTTAGCGGTTTTTATTCTTGTATCAGGAGTTTTTCAAAGTTATTTATAAATTAAATGTATGAAGTTGAATGCAATGTTTCTCGATTACACGTTAAGCTTTATAAATGGTCGCCTTTGTCGCATTATCTCCCAAATGGTCTAGTGTGCATCGAATGTACACTAGATTTTTTTCTATTCGAAATAGATTGAAAAAAATATTGGGATGGTCGATAAATATACTCGGATTGCCCGTTGCCGGATCAAATTTAGAGTCGTAACCACTACAACTACATTAACCATTTCGGGAATAATCGTTAATTGGATTGTACTTTTGTAGCTTAATAACTTCTAAACGGCTTAACCGATTTTGATCACTAAACATGGGTTTGAAACGTATTGACAAGTAGTATCTGATGGATCTAAAGTCAAGTATGATAACTAAAGCTATTGCAGGAATTATTGAGCTTGTAAAACCGTTTTTCCCATAGGAAATACGTTTGATCATACTTATAAAGCCTATAACTTAAAAATTCGAATTTTCATGGATATGAGATATACACTGTTAGATTCGTCTAGAGTCCTTTTACAAACGCTCAGTTATTGGCGCAATTCGTAAGTTGAAATTTTGAGTAATTGTCGAAACACCAAAATTTTCAAAGTTTGTTTTTCAGTTTTTCAGCTATACTGAGCCGTGTGTATGTCTAATCCTGACGGCTTAAACACCATTTGAAAGCATATCTTAACATAATTGATTTAGTGTATTTGCGGTTCTCCTGTATCTTCTTGAACTGAAGAAATTTACCCCCAAAAGATATGCCATTTTGTACCTACCAAGTCCTATAGCTGGCTTATGGTTGGTCAAAATTTAAAAACTACACCGGTTCTGAATGGGCCCCTACCCCCTCTTCAAGAAGAAAAAAAAATTAGATCGGTTTAACTTTTCCACACACATACATATCCACAAATATTTTCCCCTTTTTAAATAAAAATTGAGTCATACTTCTGAGCTCGGTAACTTTTGAATGGTATAACCGATTTTCAAAATTAGACATGCGGTGGAAAGATAATGATCAGTAGTATTAGAAGCCGCAAAGGTCGGACTTAAATTTTCGAAGTTTTTGGGAGTTTTGGGGAGGAGAACGAAAAACAGAGTCTAAATAGGAAGGGCCGTAAAATCCACACACTTGGACCAAAATGGATGGTTGACATATGAATGAGTGAGTCTTTTCCTGAAGTTTAAGATGGGAGTTGGCCTAATTTTTAATTCAGTCAGATTTAGAAAATCGAAAATTTCGTGTATATGTATATAGTGTCGCGTGTAGGGGTGTGTGTGTGTGCGCCACTGACGAAAACTGCGGTTCTCTGGTAATTAAAATATTTTTAAAATATATTTTTTTCGAGTATGAAGTAATTGTATGTTATGTAAGTTTTGTATGTTGTTTTCTATGTTAAAAGTTAATAATTTTCGAAATTTATTTACACTTTTATTGAGGAAGATTTAAAGGTTTCGTTTTAAAGGTGGATTCGGTATCCAAGGTAATATAGAAGAAAATGACCTGTCTAGCTTTTCTAGTGATGTTTTTTCTAAATAAGTTAATATTTTTGACATCTACACGTTTAATATACAGTGTGATCTCTATTTTTAAATCTAAAATTTTCTCATTTATTTAAATAGAACATCTTATATATTATTAGTATTGTATTTTGTAGAGCATATTAAAATATTTATTTCGGGATAAGAAAATACAAAAGAAATAAAATCTAATTTTAGAAACACATATTGAATATCAAAGACTAAATTAAAAACCGTTAAACGTTTGTAAGACACATGCTGGTAATATTGTTGCAGTTGCATTTTTGTGGACATTACATTAGTATTGAGCCAACGTCTTAGAAATTTTTTAGCTGTTACAATCTGCTATGCAGACTATGCAATATTGATAGCTCAAAAGTAAGATAGGCTTAAAAGAATAATTTACAATTTAATCCGGGAACAGTCGCGCTCTATTATTTTGTCTAACAATACGAATTTTGACGCGAATTTACAACAAATCTTTATGTTATAGTATTTTTATTTACTTGTAATGTTAGAAATTAATTATTATTAAAGCTAATCTTTTCTCACCAAAGCCATAAATTCCAAAAAGGAGAAAAAAAAAAGAAAAAAATAAACTTACGCATTACTAAACCCTTCCTCGAGGCACTTATGAGTGGAAAGTTGCAAAATTGTCCATCAAGTTATCACGAAAAAGGATAAAATGTTAGATTTTTTCTAACGCCGCGACTGCTCGCGGGTTAATACAAGAACAAACTAATTTAACATAAATATTTCAACTTAGAAAACTAGAACAATAGTAATTAGTAAAGAACCAATAAGGGGCCGACGTAGCCCAGGCGGTAGTATGAATAGCCCTATAGGGCTTTTCATCGATTGTCATTTGTTTCGAGCTTCTGTCATATGTTGTATAATCTGTGTATAATATTAATATACACGGAAGGTACGACATATGACAGAAGTTCGAAAAAAATGACTGTGAATGAAAAGCCCTATGTAGGTGCCGCCTATCGGATCGGATCAGATCTGATCTGATCGGATCGGAGAATAACGGATCCAATGTAGATGCGGCCTAAGACCAAATGTTTACCTTGTCGAAATCGAATCGTAAAAATTCTCGAATTTTAAGGGATTGTTACAGTCCTGAAAATTTTAGGGACTACCTTTTTCGCTTTCCGGTGATACAATTATAATATATCTGCTTGTTCCAACTGCGTTGCTTCACCAGAAACAAAGTTAAATTTTTAATTTATGAATGTTCTTCTTATATTGATAACGATTTCCAAAGTGAAAGTCGAAACGTCAAGTAAGCTTGATTTCAAAACCCACTTATGCCCAAATAAAATAGTAAATCTAATTTTGTATTTCTCACACCGATAAGAAGACAACAATGAAATGACCTTTTTTTACAGTGGTCCGCATGTATATTTTCTATTTCAGCTTCTATTTCCCTTCAGATATCGGCTTTAAGTTGTTTTTCTAAATGGTCCTGGGTTGAGGATCCTACAATAATGATTTTCCACGGTAAACATCAATAAGTTTGATATTTCCTTCCGATCACTCCATTACTAACAAATATTCAACTCAGGTGCCCCAAAACCAACAAACCACTCGCAAACCCGTCCAAATACGTATTGCGAACCATCAAAGCATTTGTTGAAAAGCCGACAGAAGTTAGATCGTGGTGCGCCGTGTGCTAGCCGTTTGTGTGCCACTTGAAAACAGGTACTAATCTAATACAACATGCTGCGCGCGAGCGGCTCTCACACCGAGCGGAGCGCATATGTATACCCGCCTTTACACAAAAGCTCCAAACATTTTGTTAACATTTTTAAATAATCCTTTAGCTGCAGCATACCTATGGTTTGTCCATAGCCAATTCAATATTTTTCAGCAAGGAATTAAACAGATTGAAGGTACTGAAACAGCTGTATTGAAAACTCAAATTTTCAGTGTCTTATCGTTAGATTAAACATATTAATTGATGCAGACTCCGTGTAAAGCTATTTTCTTTTTGACATCTTATGCAATTTACTATTTTAGCTGGGAATAAGTCACAATTTTCGGTTGAAATTAAGTGTATTCGACGTTTCGACTTTCACTTCGGAATATTATAGTGTATCAACATTACATTACTTTTCTCAGTCGCCAAATTTCACCGTCTGCGAACAAATAAAAACAGATCTATTTGGTATTTGGTATAATAAGTTTGATTTTAGTAATTGAAAATGGTACTTGGTTCACGCCCATTAGTGTGAAAAATAATTCATTCTTTTATTAATCTCACACTGTCAAAATCAAGATATAAATAAAATTTTATCAATATTTTATATTATCCCGTATCTAATTATTAGAGCTCGGGAAATATGCAAAATGCATATTAAGTGCATATTTGAATATTTTGGATAAATTTTGTAAGTTTATTAAAATTGTATGTTTTTAGACTTTTTTGCATTTTTTTTTTCATAGATGCATTTTAAAGAGAAAAGAGAAGTCTCAGATCTAAACAATAAATCTTAAAATTCTCGTGGAACCACTTTCTGGTAATATCCTTAATATCTGCCTTTTACAATTAATAAGGCGACGAATAAAGGAGACGAAGGAGACTCTATAATATGCAGTCACATTTTGTTAGTTAAAACATTTTGTTATTTTTAACTGATGCTGCGCCATATGACCAAAAGTTGACAACATTTAAAAATATTTTTTCAAATTTGTTACTTGTCTAGAGCACGCTTCTGCTACAAATAGAGTAGCAGGAGGCTACAAACTGTAAGGATGGAATTTCCAATGGTCAATACCCTTCTATCAAAAATAAAAACATTTTTTTAATAGCTCTTCTGCGAGTATAGGTGTATAAAGATCGTTTACCTAATGTGCCTTTACCACCTGAACCTGTGAAAACTAGATGGAGAACATGGTTAAATTCTGTAAATTTCATAACCGATATTTTGAAGGAATTAGAGACGGCATTTGTAGTTTCGATGTAGACGTAACTCGAGTGCTATGAAAAATGGGTGGATGTTTTAAAAAAACCGTTACTAAAAAGTAATTTGACACATATCATCACAAATCATTGAAGTCTGACTTGCTACAAACCTTGTAATTGTGTAATGTGGTTAAATAAATTCATTCATTCATGCATATCCAAACCAATTTTGTAAACATTGCTTAGCCAATTACTAAATTAGAAAAGCTAAACATTTATTTAGACCAAGGTATTGAAATTATCAATTCATTAAATGAAATAATTAAACACCTTGGTGAAACCAACAAAGTGTATCAAAAAATCTGCACGGCGTTAAAGAAAAATGGGGAATATCACAAAATAATTTAAAAAAATATTATTAAGATGGGGAAATGTGAAGATAATTTAATTTGATAGGTATAACCCTCAATTAAACAGTATTTTAAATTTGCTTCTTTAACTTCATGTGAAGTAGAAAGAAGTTTTCCGTGTATGCTTAAACAATTACAATCAGATATACCTACGGCTGTTTTTCTGTAGAAAATTTAGAAAAACGTTTATTGTAGGGGAGCAAAGATTGCGAAATTTGCAGTCACTCGAGCGTTATGGGGACCTTTTGGGTTGTGATTATTACGTCCTAAAACTTTAGCGTCATGGGGACTTTCCATTTTTAATTTAATTTGCCATTTCCAACTTATAGCGCCATCTATCCATAATTCGAAAAAATGTCCCGAATAAAAGTTGCTTATTTTTACGTAAAGAATCCAAATCTGCAATAAAAATTCATTTAAGATTTTAAAGTATCCCTCCACCCCACTTCCGTGGGAGGTCGCGTTTGGTACCATTCGATAGATTTTTCAAAAACATTTTGAAAGTGTATTTTGCAGTTTTTCGTTCTGATGTTCATTTGGCAAAATATCGCGGGGTTTGTATTTAAAATTTTAAATTTACTCCCGTCCCTTTCCGTGGGATGTCATGTTTAGTACCATTCGATAGATTTTTAAAAAATATTGAAGACGTATTTTTCAGTTTTTCGATCTGACGTTCATTTCGCGAAATTTTTGACTTACCCATTTCCTTACTCCCCGCTCAAATCGTTAGATTTTTGAAATATACACTCTTTTGCATGTACTTAACTTGCCTTATCTTAATCTGACAATTTCGAGTATTTTTAAGGATACATTTTTTTCGGGCCCCCTTAACGAACTTCCCTGTATTAACAGCCAATATATGGTAGAGGTACATCTGCAGGGTACCATGTTTCTCCCCATATGATAATCTGACGCGATCGAGTAACTGCAAAAATCCCTGCTTGGGCTCCCCATACCATTAATATTGTACAGTTTTAATAATAATTGTAATGATAAATAATAAAGGATGATGATAAATATAAAGAATAAATGAATATAATGATGTAGGTTGTAGAAATTTCAATAAATATTTTTTATCTACTCTATGTCATATTATTATTATGGATCAGTTTTTAGTTTGTGAAAACTGTCATTATAGATAGTAGTGCGTAAAGGGTTTAAAGTGTGCGTGAAGTAACAATGTATTTTAAATGGTATTTACTTTTTCGCACATTTTCAATGGGTTTTTTGGCACACTTTCATATAATCAAATATCCTTAAATTTCGCGTTGTCTTGGTAATGACAATATGAGCAATGATTTACAACAATATTTTTGGCAGTTTTGTGGTTTGAAAGTAGTTAGGATTTTTAAATGTCAAAGTTCTAAAAGTTGTAGAATAGGAATCAATTCCAGTGACGAAGAGTTACAGTTTTTTTATTTGTTTATCGAAGAGTAGATAAAATATTGTATGAAACTGTGCGTGAAGTACTTTTTGCGAACTTACGCGATATATAGCACTCGCTCCGTTGTCGCTCGTCCTCTAAATATCGCATGCGTTCGCAAAAAGCATACTTAACGAACTGTTTCATAAATAACTATTATGACTTTAGCATAAAATAAATATTTTTTATTTAGATTAAATGCCTCGACAGTCCACTGGCATCAAATAAATAATTAAATATCTTCAAAACAATGATTGCCGTGTTGTTTATTTATATGCATTAAATGCATAAAAGCAAATTTAAGTGCATATTTCAACTGTTTTTTGTGCATATTTGCATGCATATTTTATGGTTTTTAAGTGCATATTTCCCGAGTTCTACTAATGATTCATTTTTGTTTCAGGTATGTAATTTAATAATTTACTAAAATTGGTAAGTTGATTAGAGCATGTTTTGTAAGCACTTTGAAAATAATTATTATAAATTATAATACAATATGTAAAAGCCAAATTGAATAAATTGAATATTTCGTGAACGAACGATTTTGGAAATAAATCCCGAAATAGGTCGATTTCTATTTTTAAATTATAATTTTTTGGCATATGTATCACACTAGTAACGTCAACCATCTGGGCGTGATGAAGTAATGAATTACTTTTTTAAATGAGAATAAGTTCGCGTGCAATCTCATTTGAAAGGTTATTTAATTTAGACAAGGAGGAAACGGCGGGTTCGTTGGGAAAAATATTCCCATGAGATATTTTTGCACTATCACATTCGTGAGATATTCCAGAATAAGGTTCAAGAAGTCGCCCACGTGAAAAGTGGGCCAATTTTTTTTAACAATTTTTTGTAATCAAATTGTAAAAATCAATATTTTTGGCCCGGACTAATTTTTTTTAGGTTTTTTGGACTATTATGGACAAAAAAGGTCTCTTATAATTTTTCTCTAAAGTTGATTTTTTTCGAGTTATAAGCAATTTAAAATTTGAAAAACGCGAGAATGGCCATTTTTAAGACTTAATAACTCGGTTAAAAATTATTATTATGAAAGTCAGAAAGTGACTAAATCAAAGTTTAAAGTCTCCGTTACATGATCCTGAAGAAATCTGTGTCATTAATTTACTACTAAGCTGTTATTTTTAATTAATAACAATGAGCGGTTAGATCGTATTGACGCGGTTGTAAATGTGAGTGCGAGTAAGATGCACAATTGGACTGCTGGAATGGCTTCTCTCTCGCACTCAGCATTTACAGATGCCGCACACGTACATGGCGCTTATTATTATTACTTAAAAATAACAGCTTAGTAATAAAATAATGACAAAAATTTCTTCAGGATCTTGTAGGGGGGGCTTTAAACGTTGATTTAGTTATATATTGACTTTCATAATAATAAGTTTTAACCTAGTTATTAAGCCTTAAAAATCGCCATTTTTCGTTTCTTTCAATTTTAAATTGCTTATAAGTCGAAAACGATCAACTTTAGAGAAAAATTATAAGAGATCTTTTTTGTCCAGAATGGTCCAAAAAATTAAGAAAAAATTGTTGGGGCCAAAAATATTGATTCTTGCAATTTGATTAAAAAAATTGTTAAAAAAAATTGGCCCACTTTTCGCGTGGGCGACTTCTTCAACCTTATTCTCGGATGTCTCACGAATGTGATTATGCAAAAAAATCTCATGGGAATATTTTTCCCTTCGAACCCGCCGTTTTCGCCTTGTCTAATTATCTATTCAGTAATATAAACATTATCATAATCATTTGTACAAAGTGTCCAAAGATTTGTTTTTATTAAATTGGCACAAATCTACTACTACTGTCTGAAAATAGAAAAAAATGTTTATTTCATAAATAAACATTGCTCTTCGCTTAAATTCAATGTTCAAGCTGCCACCCATCAACCTCTTGGCAGTTTGAGCATTTAATTTAAGCAAAAAGCAATATGTTTATGATTTATCAAATGAATAATATTTATTTATGTGCCAAGTCAGTCAAGTTACTCTTTATCGAATGAGTCTGATATTATGAGCAGAGCAAGCCTAGCGAGCGAGGCGAATAAGAGACGAGTTCGATAAAGAGCCTTTTACTGACGTGGTGCATACAAAATTTTATCGCCAACAATTTGATATTGGTTTTAACACTTACTTACAAATTACAATTAAGAATTTTTTAAATCTTAGATGTAATAAGAATTTCATGACAGTGATGACAGATGACTTTTGCATGATGGCCACTTTCGATTTTTATAGATGCTATTCAATATTGAATAATTACTAAATCGGTAAAGTTTTGATTTATTTTATATGAATATAATTACAAAATACTACGGAATTTCACTTTTTGATCTAAATTTAATTAACAATATCGTAAATTTTGTACAATATTTTTAATAATTAAAGTAAATAAATTGTAAGTTAACTCAAATAAATAATCGATTACTGCCATCGACCACTTACATTCAATCTCGATTAACCGCGGCAGGTAAAGTAAAATTCTTCTTTCAGTACAATAAACTGTTACTTTACTGCCGCAAACGACGGCAAATAAGTACAATAATGAATAACTTTAGTGGCGGTTGGCGATATATATATATCGGGTGTTCTACAGCATTCGCCGTTTCCCGCATCCTATTCGCCATGCTTTTCGGTCACGAATATCTTCCTCGTTGAGTTGTCTACTGTTCATTGCTTTCTCTACATCTTGTATCCATGTTCTCTTCGGTCTGCCTCTTTTTCTTCTCTCGGGTGGTACATACTGGATCATTTTCTTGGGCCATCTTGTTGGTCCCATTCTCTGGACATGCCCGTACCATATTAATCTTTTTTGTTCTATTCTGTCTATAATATCCTTTTCTACTTCCATTCTTTCTTTTATTTCTTCGTTTGGGATATGCTGCAGTTTAGATATTCTGCAGCTTCTTCTAAGCGCGTCCATTTCTAAAGCTTGAAGTCTTTTATTTTGTCGGTCTTTTACTTCCCACACTTCCGAGTTGTACAGGACAATTCCTTCCACGATAGTTTGGTAGATTTTTTTCTTTGTCTGATTCTGCAGTCCTGTACTCCACCAAATGCCATTTAGCTGTTTTATAGCTTTTCTTCCTTGGCTTATTCGATATTCTATATCTTGATCGCATGTGGAGTTTTTGTCAAAAATTGAACCTAGATATTTAAATTCATCACATCCTTTTATGTATTCCCCTTCTAATTCTAAGTCTTCAGTATCACCTCCGACTACAAGGTATTCAGTTTTCTCCATGCTCATTTCCAAACCCCATTTTTGGTACTCCTCTTTCAATTTTCTAATCATGTAACTGGCGTCATCTTTATCAGCAGCAATCACAACTTGGTCGTCAGCAAATAGCAACGTATACAAATAAGAATCTCCTACTGGTATCCCCATTGTTTGGCATTTCCTAGTCCAATATTTTAACACATGTGTAAGGTAAATTTTAAATAAAGTGGGCGACAGACAGCATCCCTGCAAAAGGCCTTTCGAAGTTTCAAAGGTATTTGAAAGTTTCGTTCCAATTTTAATTGCTGTTGTTGCATTAGCATAGAGATCTTTTATTGTTTGGATGTATTTTCTATTTAAAGTGGTTTGTTGTAATACCTCAAACATTTTTTCTCTGGGAACGGTATCGTATGCTTTTTTTAAGTCTACAAATACCATGTGAGTTTCTAGATTTCTAGCAGAACGTTTTTCTAGTAATTGCCTTATGCAGAAAATGTTATCTGTGCATGATCTACCTGCCCTAAATCCACTTTGTTCTTCGGAATCTTGCCACTCCTTTTCTATCCGTTTCTTTATTATTCGTCCGTACAGTCTTCCAACTGAGCTGGTCACACTAATGCCTCTGTAATTATTACAATTTTTTCTACCACCCTTTTTGTATATAGGGGTAGTTATGGAGTTTTTCCACTCAGAGGGCACGCCACTATTGCCTGAAAGGCATCCGTTGAATATTTCAACTAAAATTTCTTTTGCCTGTGTCGTGCTGTGCTTAATGAGTTCAATTGGAATACCTCCGGGACCAGGAGCTTTATTGTTTTTCATTTCTCTTAACGTTTGTTCTAGTTCTCGAATAGTTATATCTTCTAGTTGTTCCAGGTTGTTTGGGGCGATGATGGTTTGCCTTACATATTCCTGTCTATTCTCTTGCAATAGGTTTCTAAAGTATGTTTCCCACTCGTTTACACTTATAAGGGATATCTGGCATCTTTCTTGTACGTTTTGTCTTGTATTTGATATTGTTCTCCAAGCTTCTCTGCTTTTTGTTCCTCCCATAAGAGTGTCTATTTCTTCACATTTCTTCAGCCACATATTTTCTTTGGTTTTAATCACTTCTTTTTTTGTTTCCATTCTTATTCTTGCGTAGGTTTTTCGGTCTTCTGAGCAATTTGTTTATCGCGGTTGGCGATAAACATTTTTTTTCTGTTATCTGGCAGCAGTAAAATATATTTTGAATTAAATAAATTAATAATGCAGGTGGGAGATGGCGTCAATACACAGTACTATAGTCGGTGTATGACAGAGAGAATATACAGAAAGTGTTATAAAAGTTAATGATATATTGGAACCTACTCTCACAGCTTTAACCAGAACAAAAGAGGAACATTTCTAATCATTTAATGTAAAATCCATTCTGAAGCGTGGTAGTATGCAATGAGGCGAAATTAACTTCAGAACTACAGTTAATTACCTAAAGTTTCAGTATCTTGAAAAATGGAGTGTACCGTTTTTCTACTTTCCCAAAGTTTAAATTGATGCGTTTGAAAAAGATCCCCACTTAGGAACACATGGAAGAAACTATTGTTTGTTACTTCAATGAAAGAAACATTAACATAAATAATGATGCTGACAAATGTGGCAGTCCTTAAGAGAGCAAATGCTGCCGGCGAGCTGCTTGATAACATCAAATATAGAAAGATGGCCTATTTTGGACACGTAGTAAGGGGAGACCGGTATAATATTCTTCAACTTATTATGATGGGTAAAATCGAAGAACGCAGAGGAATTGGTAGAAAGCAGGCCTCTTGGTTGAAGAATATCAGGGTGTGGACAGAAATAAAGAAAGCAGAACAACGATTTAGAATAGCTCGAGACAGAGACAGTTTCGCCATGTTAATCGCCAACGTCAAGGGGACTTGATAGGGCACGTTAAGAAGAACAATGATCTTGAACCATGCAATATTAGTGAATTTTGTTAAGTAAAAAATAATGGAAATGGAATGATGATAACATACCACCTCAGTGTCACGAAATATGGGTTTACATGATTTCGTCTCGTTAAAGGCCACTGAGACCCTCCTTCAGCTGGATCACCCCCAAACCCTCCTTGGATGTGTCCTGTCTTTTCAAGTTTATTATTGAGTCACCCTAGTATAAGATCAATAATTACGTATGCATCATAAACAAGACAGGACTGGTAGAAACTGCAGAAATGAGAATACTCAGAGGGCAGAGGACTACAGCGCACATAATCCCCACTACACATAAAACAACCCCCACAACACATAATAGAAGAAACTGAAGGCATTATAAAGACATACAGAAAACGATTCTGAACCGAATATTAGTACATTCTTTCACGGTTTTTGCTGTAAATTTTAAAGAACCGCTTGGATTGACATAAAATTTGGCAAACGTATAGCTAACAGGTCAAAGAAAGAAAGTCATATTGTACCGATGTGTGCTTTTGCCCTGGGGGTGACTTTCACCCCCTCTCGAAGGTGAAAAAATTAATATCCAAAATAAGTCCGGATATGGATAAAATGACTAATTCTAAGGAACTCTTGTTCTATAATCTTTTTTCACAAAGTCAATACTTTTCGAGTTATTTGCGAGTGAATATGTTCATTTTTCAACAAAATAACCACGTTTTTAGACGGTTTTTCGCAAATAATTCAAAAAGTAAGTATTTTATCAAAAAAAATGTTGTGAGTAAAAATATAGCGTGTAAAAAAAGTAAAAAAATGGTGTATACATGAGGTCTCTACACCTAGCAGAACCAGAGTTATAGCTAATGAAAAATAGGTTCATGTTCATGAAATTCCAAATAGAGTATTTCAACGTGAAATATACAAAAAAAGAAGTACTTTTTGGGGAAAACTCGTTTTAACTTTTTTAAAGTGTTTAAAAAAAGCTTTATTTCTGTTTTTTATAAAAAAAAGTTTCTAGCATGAAATGTAAGCAATTTACGCTCAAATTAAAGTTGGTTCCTTTTGTTTGGCAAAAAAAAATCGTAAAGATCACCCCCTAATTAGCAACATAAATGAAATTAATCGTTTATGTTGTGTTTATATGATCTGTAAGTTTTATTAATTCAAAATGCTTATTTTTGAAAACAATTGGTTTTAAAATAAACTTTTTAAAAATTTTAATTTTGAAAAAATTGTTTTTTTCAAAATAACTTAAAAATTGTTGGAGATAACAAAAATCTCTAACAATAGAAAATGTCGGCTTAGCTTTTTTAAATCTTTTGTACTTTTTGTTTTTATGTAAGACCAAAATTGGTTAAGATTTGGTGTTTCTAATTTTGCATACACTCGTGATTGGTGAATCGTTCAAGCCTTTTTAACTACAGCCCTTTCAAAAATAAGGACTTTAAACCGATGAAACCTACAGATAATATAAACGATACATACACGAGTAAGGAAACTTGTGAAATGGTAACGATTAAGTTCATTTGAGATGCTAATTAGGGGGTGATTTTCCTGATTTTTTAACAGAGAAAAGGGACCAATTGTATTTTGAGCGTAACCTGTTTATTTTTGATGCTTTAATTTTTTCTTTGTAAAACACAAATAAAGCTTTTTTAAACACTTTAAAAAAAGTTGTAATCAGTTTTCCCCAAAAGGGGCTTCATTTTTTGGTTATATCACGTTAAAATATTCGATTTGGAATTTGACGAATATGAACATATTTTCATTAGCTAGTAACTCTGCTTCTGCTACGTATAAAGACCTAACATATACACCATCTTTTTCACGTTTTTACAAGCTATATTTTTGCTAAAAATGTTTTTTTCGACAAAATACTTACTTTTTGAGTAATTTGCGAAAAATCGTCTAAAAACGTGGTTATTTTGTTGAAAAACGAACATGTTCACTCGCAAATAACTCGAAAAGTATTACTTGGCAAAAAAACTCTATAGAACAAAAGTTGCTTAGAATTAGTCAATTTATCCATTTCCGGAATTATTTTGGACGTATATTTTCCCCCCCTCTCGGGGTGAAACTCACCCCTAGACCAAAAGCACACATCGTCACCATATCACTTTTTTTTTTATTTATTAGCTATGTGTATACCAAATTTCATGTCAATCCAAGCGGTTCTTTAAAAATTATAGGTTTTGCAATATTTTATCGTTAAAGAACGTACTATAAGTTTTAAAAATAAAATCAAATAATTTTGCCATTAAGCTGAGTTACTGTTTTTGACCATTTTGAAAAAATGTAAAAACCTTGAATTATCCATATCTGTCTGTCTGTAAACACAACTCCTCCATAATTAGACTAGATAGAATGACAAATGAGTTGTCGAATGAAAAATTATAACTCAAGGATGGTATTAAATCCATTATTGGTGAGAAATTTTGTTTCAGACTTTCGGTTTTTAGTTGCATCCTGAAAAACTGTTTTAAAAACGCCGAAATAGTACAAGCGATATCTTATTCGAAGAGTCTTAGCAAGTTGATGAGGCGTCGAGTAAGAGCTTATAACTCAATGTTAATTTAAACTCGGAAGTACTGTTTTAAAGTCGCCGAAATAGTACAAGCGATATATTATCCGACGCGTCTTAACAATACCATACTTCCGGTTTTATATCACTTCCGGTTAAAAAAGTATAACCGGAAGTGCCGCATTAAAGTGTCAAAAATAGTATATCGGATATATCAAACATCACGTATTGAAAATTCGAGCTCGAATATTTTTTTCCAGTTTTGATGTAATTTGCGGTTAAAAAGTGACCGGAAGTTTGACAAAAATGATTCCAAATTATAGAAATCATATATCAATCGAATCTAATATACACGAAGAGTTCAAATATCGACTTCTGGTCGCGTTGGGTGAAAACCTAGGACTTACGAAGTCCAATTACTTGTTTGCATTGTAATGTACGGTTCTAACTTGCAACTATTAGGGGAAGGTGGGGGAATTTTACGCAGTGGGTAATTTTACGCAGAGACGATTCACATATAACAGTTTTAGCTGGTGTCATGCGCACGCGTCCATATGTGTAACAAAGCATATCAGTGGAAGGTCAGAGATATTGACACATGTGCTTATAGTCCAGGGCCCATCTGTTTTGAGATGGACGTTGAGAGGTGACTCAAATTTTTCTGCAGAAATTGCTTGAAAATAACTCAAATAAGAATATTTGAGTTATCCTCCCTCTCAAAAAGGTCCGGAACATTGTTTAAATAATTAAAATGTCAAAAAATGAAGGAAAAATTCGATTTTCTTCGTTTTAAAACTTTAAAAGTATTCATTTCCGAGAAAAGATGTACTGACATAAAAGTTGCGTAATTAAATTTCCTATAATATAGAATTGGTTAAAAGTTGAAAAAAGTAGTCACCCTTGTTGCAAAATAACAATAATTGCAAAAAAAACCATACAAAAACAAGTATTCGCATTTTACGTTTTTCAACCATTTATGCTATACCTATGTTCACCCAGAAAAACTTTATGATACAGTAAAACAATACTGTAAATTGCATTAAGATCGGATTAACAGATTTTGCAGAATAAATTTTGCAATCCAGCTTTCGCAAAAACAATTCATTTTTTCAAAATGTTACAGGACTGAAAATAAAGCAGAGAGCAAGTTGAAATTTGTTTTGGATATAGAAGTGTAACGTACCTTTCATTTGCAATTTTCAAAATTAAAATCGATTAACTACCACGGCGTCAGGAATTTTTTTGAATAAACATTAATTATTGGTGCTACGCGCAGGACAGCGGTGTTCGATTCACATAAAGTTGATTTCCACCAAAATTTCTTCCAATCTTCATCTAATATATTATTTTCTTACTCTATATTTTGTTGTATTTTAATATTTTAATTCCACAAAAATCAAACTAATTTTATTATTGTTTGTAAAATATTGTTTAAACAATTGCATATGTTTAAAAATAATAAACTTTTATTCTCAAGTTAAAATATATGAACAAAGAAAATTTTTGCTAAAAAAAGTGTTATTTTAAAAGATAGAGTATGTGTTTTTATTTTGCAATAAACAAATTTATTTATTTATATCGAAATGTAATAAAAATTAAAATGTATCAATAATTATCAAAGGTCATTGGAATGTTCAATCAGAGCAAACTATCCGGTGTCCTGCGCGCAACACCAATAATTAATGTTTATTTAAAAAAATTCCTGACGCCGTGGTGGTTAATCGATTTTCGTTTTGCAAATTGCAAATGAAAGGTACAGTACACTTCTATAAGCAAAAAAAATTTCAACTTGCTATCTCCTTTATTTTCAGTCCTGTAACAGTTTGAAAAAATGAATTTTTTTGCGAAATCTGTATTGCAAAATTTATTTTGCAAAATCTATTAAACCGATCTTAATGTTTATAGTATTGTTTAACTTTATCATACAGTTTTTCTGGGTGAAATTTGAAGGTCCTAAGTTTAGCATAAATGGTTGAAAAACGTAAAATGCGAATACTTGTTTTTGTATAGTTTTTTTCCAATTATTGCTATTTTGCAACAAGGGTGACTATTTTTTAAATTTTCAACTAACTCTATATTGTAGGAAATTTAATTACACAACTTTTATGTCAATACAGCTTTTCTTGATAATGAATACTCTTAAAGTTATAATCAAAAAACGAAGAAAAAAATCGAATTTTTCCTTCATTTTTTGGCATTTTGATTATTTAAACAATGTTCCGGACCTTTTTGAGAGGGAGGATAACTCAAATATTATTATTTGAGTTATTTTCAAGCAATTTCTGCAAAAAAATTTGAGTCACCTCTCAACGTTCAAATGTACTAATATTTTTACCGATGCGCCCTGGTCTATTACGATTTTCAGTTGTTATTGAGACTTTAATGATAATACATAGATCCCTTATATAAGAAATAGCTGTGCAAAGTGTAACGACAGGGCCGTGCCGTGCTATGATGCGGTTAGGCAGCCGCATCAGGCGGCATCACAAGGGGGGCGGCATGATAATTAGTAAAATCTAATATAATAATAGATAATTCAACATTATTGGAGAGAAGTTTTGAAAAGAATTAGACTTTTGGCCTCATAATGTTTAGCTTTTCGTGGAATAACTGATCATTTGTTTCTACCTAATATTGGAAACTTTAAATTAGTGCAATTGCTCTCTGAGTTTAATCCAGTAATGTAAGAACATATCAGGCTAGTTCAAAGTTTGTGACTTATTTAAGCAGCAGTAGGCAAGATGAATTAATAAGTTTAATGGATAATATTATCTTAAACAAAATTATCCAAATAGCAAAAATCGACAAATATTTTTCGATAATCGCCGATTGTACCCCAGACGTAAGTCATATTGAACATACGCTTAGACGATAAGAGTTGTCGCTTTTAATTCTTGTCAGAACAAATACCTATAATATCGAAGAATTTTGTATTGGTTTTTTGGAAGCTAATGATTCAACCAGTGAAGGTTTAACGGAACTTATTTTGACAAATTGGGAAAAGTTTGGTCTTGAGTTAGAATGGCTTAGAGGACAAGGCCATAACGGGACCGATATGAAAGGAATAAGAAAGGGTGTGCAAAATAGAATACCTACTTGAAAAATATCCGAGGCGCTTTACGTGCCCTGCGCATGCCACTCTTTAAAATTAGTCATAATTGACGCAGCGTCTTCTTCTAGAGAAACAACAACCTTTTTTTTATTATACAAGAACTGTAGGTACACTTTTTTCTGGTTTTAAAAAGCGTTGGAAAGTTCTGAAAAAACATGTTTCAAACTAACTCTAAAACCGTTGAGTGCTACTAGATCACTAGATGGTCAAGTCGAATAGATGCATTGAAATCTTTAAGATTTAAATTTTGTAAAATATATGATGCCTTATTAGAAACAATAGAAGATATCAACAAAGATCCAGAAACTAAAGTCAAAGCACGAGGTTTAGCAAACACTACTTATTAAAAATTATAAATTTATATGCGATGTTGTTCTTTGGCATTTGGTTATTTCATATAAATTCAGTCTCGAACATGTTGTAACATTTAACTATAAATTTGTCAGATTGTGTAAAAATGTTGTCAGAAACGACAGACAAAAAGAAAAGTACAGATAATCTGGCTAAAACGAAATGAAAATTATTGTTAATGGAATTGCAGAAAATCTTGATATAAGTTCCGAATTTCCAGCTGAAAATGAAATTCGAGCCAGGAGAAAAAATCGCAAATTTGGTTACGAAAAATCTGTGGATGAGTTCTTAAAATTTAAAATAAATAATATTTCATCTATATTTTAGACATTGCCATTAATTCTTTGAATGGCCGATTTTCGCTTCTAGAAACTCACAATAAAATTTTTAAATTTTCATATGATATTTTTAATGAAGAAAAATAGATGATAAAACACTAGAAAAATATTGTATGAATATTTATTCGATACTTTCAATAGAAAAAGAATAAGAATCATATATAGAGTCAAATGATATTATAGAAAAATTGCGTGATATATCTCTAATGATACCGTACTCCATGAAACCTTTTTTAAGGTTTGGAGATTTTGAACTGTTTGTGCCAAAATAACCTAATTTCTTTATACCCAAATTTACATAGTGTTATCACTAAGAATTTTATTAACACTCACTGTCTCGGTAGCTAGTATGTAAAGAAGTTTTTCAAAATTAAAAATTATTAAAAACTATTTACTAAAGTCCATAAGACAAAGAAAACTAAAACATTTAGCACTAATTTCAATAGAGTCCCCACTAGCTGCGACTTTAACCAACGTGATTGACGAGTTTGCCAAAAATTATAGTCAGTAGAGAAGGGCAAAATTGTAATTTTTGTAAATGTTATTTAATGTTAATACATATTTCATTTAATTTAACCCTTAAACGCCCAAGGGTGGGTAAAAAATGTCCACCTAATGCGTATTCTCTTGTAACATATTTATTACGTGTTTAAATTTTTTTTAAAAATTATTTATTGTTAAAAAGAGCCCATTATCGAATGTTAATTTCGTTCTACCAATATTTTTGAAAATAAAAGCAGCATCTTGAGTTAAATATGGATGGGCATAAAAAGTATACCCTTGGCAAAACTTGTTACTAAAGGTTTCTATATAATTTCTCGTTGGTAGGAAGATAATCCATATAATTATCGATGTATAATTACATAATCTACATAATTATCCGCCAGTGAGGAGGCTGAAAGAAAGAATATGGAGAAAATCGACAAATCTGAATTACTGGTATGTTAATTTTGATGTACATTTTAATTTTGTTGTAAGGTTTGTAAATTGTTTATATTAATATTTTAGAAGATGCTGTTTATTAAGCATAAGATTCTTAAGTTTAATCCATTTTCAACAACTCCCAATAAATATATTAGCTATTTTCGAGGTGGACATTTTTTACCCACCCTTGGGCGTACATGGAACCTAAAAAAGGTTGGGCGTTTAAGGGTTAAAGTAGGTTTTTTCTTTAAAATAAAAGGTGTCCTTCATTTTGTGTAGGTTCATTTAATAAAAATAAAAATTAAGTTCCAATCATACTTAAGGCGCGGCATTTCGAAGACTCGCCGCATCATATTGAAAAGATGTACCGCACGGCTCTGTGTAACGAGGTAAGCGTTAACTTTTGTTGTACTATTGTTTTTATTTAATCAAATGAAAACGTGATTTTTACTGGTAATTTGTTTGTTAATTTTTTGTTGATTACAATAGTCTTTCTAATATGTTTTATAACGTTTACGTAGTTACTGTCGTTTGGGGTAATATTACGCACAAAATGAGGTTAATTTTACGCTCCGTAGAATTACCCTATAACTTATCGTTGTCTTGCTTGGTAAAAAAATAAAAAATAAGTGTAGATATACAGGGTGTAACGAAAATACAGGTCATAAATTAAATCACATATGTTGAGACCAAAAATAGTTCGAATGAACCTAATTTACCTTAGTACAAATATGCACTTAAAAAAGTTACAGCCCTTTGAAGTTACAAAATGAAAATCGATTTTTTCGAATATATCGAAAACTATTAGAGATTTTTTATTGAAAATGGGCATGTGGCATTCTTATATCAGGAATATCTTAAAAAAGAATTGTAGTGAAATTTGTGCACCCCATAAAAATTTTTGCGGGTTTTGTTCCCTTAAACCTAAAAAACTTTTATGTACGTTCCAATTAAATTATTATTGTGGTACCATTAGTTAAATTCAATATTTCTAAAACTTTTTTGCCTCTTAATATTTTTTCGATAAGGCAGTTTTTATCGAGTTGCGGTTTCTTTTTTAATTGTTTACATAAAAATTTTATGGGGGTTTTGTTCCTTTAAACCCCCCAAATGTTTGTGTATGTTCCAATTAAGCTTTTACTGCGGTACCATTAGTTAAACACAGTGTTAAAATTTTTTGCCTCTTTGTATTTTTTCGAGAAGGCACTTTTTATCGAGATATTACTTCTTTTTTAATATGGTTCAAAATATACCTAAAAATGTAAATCATAAATAAATTTTCATATTATTACAATATCATACTTAGCCATATACAAATATGTGGTGGATTTGACAAATATTCAAAATATCTCGATAAAAACTAACATTTCGAAAAAGTACTAGAAGGCAAAAAAGTTTTTAAAATATTGTGTTTAACTAATGGTACTACAATAATAATTAAATTGGAACGTACACAAAAGTTTGGGGGGGTTTAAAGGAACAAAACCCCCATAAAATTTTTATGGGGTGTCCAAATTTCGCTATAATTTTTTCTTAAGATACTACTACCATAAGAATTCCACATGTCTATTTTCAATAAAAGATCTCTAATATTTTTCGATATATTGGAAAAAATCGATTTTCATTTTGTAACTTCAAAGGGCTGTAACTTTTTTTATGTGCACATTTATACTAAGGTAAGTTAGGTTCAATCGAACTATTTTTGGTCTCCGAATATGTGATTACTTTTATGACCTGTATTTTTGTTACACCCTGTATATATCTAAGGCTCATTATTTTATTGAAGATGCCTAGAATATATGTTCGAAAAGTGCCTACCCGCGGCAATATTCCAGATGAGGTCCTCCAAACAGCTCTAACTGCTATTAGCTCAGACAGAAAAATTAGAGAAGTTGGACGGAGTTTCAACATCTCCGAGACAACTCTTCGTTACAAAATAAGGATGAATCAGAGATCAATGTTTAAACTCGGTCGAAAGCCCATGCATCTTTACGGAAGAACAGGAGAAAGAATTAACCAAACATATCTTGGAGCTAGCTAAAATGTTTTATGGTATCACTATTAAAGAGCTGAGGGAATTGGTGTATAGATATGCAGATACAAATAAAATCAGACACAATTTTTGTAAAGAGACTAAACTTGCTAAAAAAGACTGAGTAACTTTGTTCTTAAAGAGAAACCAGGAAGTAAGTCTGAGAAAACCAGAAGGGACAAGTATTAATCGAATAATCTCCTTCAACAAAATCAAGGTCAAGAGATTTTATTCGGATATTGCTTTAATATCAGATCAATTTGAATTTCCTGCAGATCGCATTTATAACGTTGACGAGACTGGCATAACGACGTTACAAAGACCTTCAAGAATTTTGGGCCCAAAAGAACAGAAACAAGTAGGTTCTGCAATCTGGTTGGAAAGAGGAAAGAACGTTACAATAGTTTGTGCCATGTAGCCCAGTCGCGATACCATTTGACCTTGCATTAGAAGCTGCCCCAAATTTTATTTCTCTAATCTTAAAGAGGGTTCAATGGTAGTATAAATTTAAAATCTCGACTGAATTCCACTGTTACGTTAGCCGCCATCTTGATTTTAAACGTGAACCGTTTTTGGCCAATATCTCCTCGCCATTTTCAACTTTTCGAAAAAATTGTAGAAACTGAAATTGTTGTTAATGGGATTTTATATAATTTCGTTAATTACAATTTTTTCGTGCGGTCGATATTTTCAGAGTTATGGGGGGGAAATAGTGACAGTTAGAGCATAATTATTGAATTATTGAATTGTCTCGTTTATTATTAGTTTTACAACAAATATGTACCTATAAAAAAATGAGAAGAATTAAATTTTATACAATTTTGATATCTTCCATTTTTTTCATAAAATCAATATTTAAGGTAGTAGGTACGCAGTAAAAGAGCGAGCGTAAGACCTGATTGATTTTATAGCAATTGTTTTTATTCAATATCTCCGCCATTTTCAACTTTTCGATAAAAAATGTAAGCACTGAAATTGTTGCAATTACGATTTACTATAAGTTTTCGTGAGAACCAGTGGCGGGTATACGAGGGGGGATGGAGAAATTTCCCCCAACAGTCCAAAATTTAAAAAAAAAACTGTTGAAATATTAAAAAAAATTAGCTGACATGAAGCTTAAAATATAGACACACAAATTCAACCAATAAAACCCGCTAGTTAATAAAATTAAGTGAACTTAATGCATAAAGTTATTACTTATGTCTTTTATATACTTAGTTTGGTTGCTGTTTCATTGGAAGTTTCAAAAATTGTATAAAATATAATTTTCTTTGTTTTTGTTTATATACAATTAGGTCGAAAAGTTAATAATAAATGAGACAATTCAATGATTATGCTTCCCCTCCGCTTCCACTATTTTCCCCCTTAATTCGGAGAATATTGACGGCATATAAAAATTATGCGAAATAAATTGTAGGAAATTGTATTTCCAATAATTTTAGTTCCAACCGTTTTTGTCGAAAAGTTGAAAATGGCGGAGATATTAAGCAACAACAGTTCTCCTTTAAAATCAATATGGCGGCTAATGCAACCGCGGAATTCAGTCGAGATTTTAAATTCACACTACTATTGATCTCCCTTAAAGGATAGAATTATAAAATTTGGGGCAGCTCGGAATTAAAATTCAATTCAATAATTATGCTCTCCCCACCACTTTTTACTATTTTCCTACTTAACTTGGAAAATATCAACCGCATGAAAAAAATTGTTAAAAAGAAATTGTAGGAATTCATATTTGGGACAATTTTAGTTGAAAATGGCGTAGATATTGCACAAAAACAATTGCTTTAAAATCAATCAGGTCTAACGCTCGGGCCATTTACGCATACGTACTACCTTAAATATTGATTTTGGCAAAAAGCTCCTAATGCAAGGTTAGGCCTGTTATTCGGCTAACCCGACTGGACTAATGAGTGCGTGTGGAAGATACATTCCACCGATGTTCATATTTCCTAGGAAGAGGACAAATGCTCAACTTCAAAATAATGGCCCAATAGGTGCAGTATATCACTGCTCTGACAATGGCTGGATAAATAACGAGCTGTTTTACGAGTGGGTAAAGCACTTTCAATATCATGTCCATTCTAATCCACAGTCCCCTGTTTTATTATTACTTGACGATCACACCAGTCATATTTCACTGCAGGTATATTCATTTTGTAAAGTTAATTCAATTCACCTCGTATCCATACCTCCGCACACTTACCATAGGCTACAGCCCCTTGACATTTCATTTTTAGCTCTCTTAAGGGAGCCTACAATAAAGAATGTGAAATGTATCTCAGAGCACATCCACATCAGAGAATAACTAACTTTCAGTTTGCTGAGATTTTTAACAAAGCCTATCTAAAGGTTGCTACAATGAACAAAGGGATTTCTGGCTTTAGATCTGCTGGTATTTATTCTTTTGACCCAGATAAATTTAGGGATCAAGATTTTTTGCCTGCTCAACAGTTTCTACCAATCGTAGAAAATGAAATAGAAGAACAGATAGAACAGATAGCGTCTGATACGGAGCAACTGGAAAATCAGGTAATTAATGAAAATGGCAACATAACTCCAAATGCAGTCCTACAAAATTCTGAAATAGATCCAATTCCTGGAACATCAAAAGCCAATGTGTCTTTCTTGGATTTGCTACCACTACCAAAAGTCCACAAAACCTCAAAAAAATCTAGGACTTATAAAAAGAAACGATCTGAAATCCTGACATCCACACCGATGAAAAATATCCTCGAAGAAGCTGACCTGAAGAGGAAAGAGAGAAACGAGAAGAAAGTAGCTGCTACAAAAAGAAAAAATATTTGGCAAAAAGGCCAAAAGCCAAGCCATATTAAGAAGATTCAATTTCTAGAAAGTGAAACCGATGAATGGGATTATGACGAAAAAGACATCTGTGATGATGATGAACTAACTGGACGATGTGGATCCGACTAGCCCAGAGAACATCTGCCTGATTTGTGGAGAATTCGGGAAGGACAGAGAATTGTGGTATAAGTGTGCATCTTAGGACTATATATGTGACATATCTGTTAAATAAATATGTACTCAGTTTCATTTATAAAGTGTTTTCTAATAAAAAAATCAAACTGTATAATTTTTATAATTTGCGTAAATTTACCCGATACACTGCGTAAAATTACCCACATAGATGGGTAATTTTTCGCACCAACCAAAATAATTGAAATGATAATTTCAGAATGTGTATTTACTGTTTGACTCTATGTGTCTCATATCCATCTAGGATTAATTTTCGTCAATTGACTATATTAATTTGAATAGTTTTAATAACTTAAAAAGCAAAAATAAAGGCGGTTTTGCTTAAGTGCGTAGAATTCCCCCACCTTCCCCTATGATTAAGGCCTCCAAAGACTGTTAAACTAAATAAATATTATTAATTCCATATACGTATTCCCATATCATTTGAGTTTATGGGTTTTTTATATACTATGCACTGAATTCCCGTTAGATAAAAATGTAATGTAAAAACAGACATTTCCGACCGAACCGTCTGCAAAATCAAACAAAGTAAGACAAGCACTTGATGGATGACCGTGTCAGTTGATTGTTAACTTTGTTCGAAGCGGGCTATATAATGAGCCAATTGTGGTCAAAAGAAATTCTCCTGAATTTACAGATTTTAGATTTATTTGCTTTGTGACAGGTGACTTAAATATTGGAATAGAATAGAAATATGCTTTATTGTCACTGAAAATTGTACAATTTTGTGGGCAAAGTTTACAAAGAGTCAGAAAATGACAATAAAAATTAAAATGTATTGAAGTTACATGCATAAATCGTTAATACATATTACAAAGCAAAACATTTTGAAATAAAACAAAACTAAATTGCAAAAAATTTATTGCAAAATTCTTAATGAAAATCATTGCAAAACTCTATTGCAAAATTTAAATAAATTGCAACTTGTATAATAAAACTTAAGGAACCAATATAGTGCTGTCGCCAGGGGGGTACAACGGCCTTCTTTATTCAGATGGACTCACCCAAGTTTTTTTATGTATTTTGACCCGTAGAACACGAATTTTTTGGGTAACAGTTGATCCGGATGTCGATAAAATTGTTATAAACAAAGAACTTTAGGAATTACATAACAGCGATTTTTCGCAAAACAAAACATTTTTTTGTATTGTTTGCGTCATTATCAGCAAAATATGTTTTTACAAATGTTTTCGTAGGATGCATAGTTTTCGAGATAAACGCGGTTGAACTTTCAAAAAATCGAAAATTTGCTATTTTTGAACCCGAATAACTTTTGATTAAAAAATAAAATACCAATTCTGCTTACAGCATTTGAAAGCACAAGCCAAGTTATATCGGTTTTGGTTACTTGCATTGCTAAAAATTAATTTTTTTATTGTCAAACAAAGCTATAAACAAATAGTGTTTGAATGCGTTTTAACGCATGCTACGTAGAAATTACCTGTTTGTAAGTCGTTCGATTTTAAATGAGAGACGCATTGAAAACATCACTAAAGAACTATGTGTTTATAGCTTTGTTTAATAATAAAAAAATTAATTTTTAGCAATGAAAATAATCAAAACCGGTATAATTTGACTTGAACTTTCAAATGGGGTTAGCAGAATTGCTATTTTATTTTTTAGTCAAAAGTTATTCTGGTTCAAAAATTGCAATTTTTCGATTTTTTGAAAGTTTAACCGCGTTTATCTCGAAAAGTATGCATCCTACGAGAAACTTGTCACAACGATTTTTGCTTAGAATGACCCAAAAAATTTAAAAAAAAATGTTTTGTTTTGCGAAAAATTGCTGTGATGTAATTCCTCAAGTTCTTTGTTTATAACAATCTTATCGACATCCGGAACGACTGTTACCCAAAAAATTCTTTTTCTACGGGTCAAAATACATAAAAAACTTGGGTAAGTACATCTGAATAAAGGAGCCCGTTGTAACCCCCTGGCGACAGGACTAATAAGTTTAAATTGCTACAAATGATACCCAAGTATAGATAAAAATACTTTGGTTATTTGTACATAAAGGTAGTATTATTTATTAGTTATTCGGAAACTATTCTAATGAATTATATGGTCTTTAAGCTAGAGGCTTATCGGCTTTTGCCATTTTACGGAACTTGGGGAAAATGTTGCAGATTTAGGTTGTTAAGGGAGACGGTTGTATAGTTTTTTTTGCAGAATATAATATAGATTTCTTTACTAGCTCAGTGGATGGGATCGGTAAATAAATATCAAAGATTGAATTTCTGGTGGAGTATAGATGATTGGGCCTTGCTGGAAAGACATGACGGTGTTTGCGAATTAAGCTAACAGTTTCTAAAATATATAAAGAGGGAAGTGTTAAAATTTCGCGATCTAAAGGCGCGTATCCACTATGTTAGCGCTCCTCTTCCGCTCCGCACTTCCTGCAACTGCTCCAATAGATACTGCATGCGCTCTTCTACATATAAACCGTACCAATTGGAGTGCTGGGGTGGAGCGCGCACCGTTGCACGGTCAGGGAGTGGTAACGTATCCACTATGGGGAGCAATTGCAGGAGCACGGAGCGCACGAGGAGCGCTAATATATTGGATGCATGCTTTAAGAAGTAGCTTCTGCAATGTATTATTTTTCTGAGGCCAAAAAGATACCGTATTGCTCTTTTTGTAATGTAAAAAAAAGAATGTGTGTGTATTTTGTACGCACGTAAGAAGATATTCTTCTATTATATAGGTAATTTAAACGAAGTAAATATACTTAACACGTTATTTGTATTTTATTTAAAAATTAAACTAACTTTCTTATCTACCACTTTCAAAAATTTTTTATTAAAACAACCAAAAATAAAAAAAGTGAATCGCCCAGGATTAGAGCCCGCGTCCTTCCAATCTTGGAGCTAACGCCCTACCAACTACTTCAGCGAGGTCCTTGTAATTGACATGTAAGTTTCGGATATAATTACACAACACGGCGACAAAGTGTAAAAATGTTATGCCTACATATTTTATTATTTTACTACAAAGAAACACAAATCCAATAACACAAGAATTATAATAAATAATACATTTACTAAAAACACTAATATATTCTTTTAATGACTTATTTGCACGATTACAGATACATACATACCTATCTTGAAAGATTAACAAAGAACTACATGCTGTCTGTGTGCGCAGGCGCGCACATTTATGTACAATGTTACCCTCAATCGAATCGCCGCTAAAGAAGAATAACTTCAATAACGTCAAATTGGGCAGCTGTAGGTACTAGAATAGCAAAAAGGAAGACCATATCAAAGATATTTTGAAGATGCTAAATTGATTGCCTTCGAAAAAGATCTTATTGCATAGCAAACAATTACAAAGAAAGCAAAACAGGTAAATCTGTCAAATATTTTGAGTAAGCAATAATAGTGGATTGTAGTGGTTCATTTTTTTCATAACTTTTTTTTATTGTTTTTAATAACAAAGTTTTATGCGAGTAACATAAAAATGATCCAAAGTTTTCAGAATAAAGTACTAAGAGACATTGTAAATGCTCCCTGGTACATAAGAAGTAGCGACCTACACAGAGACCTAGGTGTGAAAATGGTGGCAGATGTAATTAAAATATTCGCAAAGAAGCATAAGCTTTGTTCGCGCAGGACATCCTGGGTGTACCCAGAGGGAGAACGCCTACGCATTACAAAATTGAGCGTTCGCGGAGGTCGAATCTTTCCCTCTGAACACCCTTCGGACTTTTAATTCGGTGTTCGCGCAGTACAGAAAAAAGATCACGAACGTGTCCGGGATACGCTCTCGACGTTCGAGGATTTTGTTTCGGATTTTAAGTTCGCACAGGCGCACAAATTATTTGGGAAAAATTTCTTGACATTCTGACCATTATTCAGTTCTTACTGCCTCCAATTCTTAACCTAAAATATTGTTTTGATACACAACTTGTACATGTGCACTGTGGGCCGAAATAAAGGAGTACATTTTTAGTTGAAAATAACTTTTTTGTTTTTTGGGCGATTTAATTTATTTTTTCACGTCTAATAGCCTAATATGTCTTCAACATGACTGCAAATTTGGAAGCAAAAATAACGTACAGGGTTGGACTTAAAAAAATTTATGTAACGGTGCATTTGAGCTCGTTGCAAATGAAAACTGTCTTAGCTAAAATTGAACTGATATGCTCTTTTGGTAGGTTAACTATCCAGAACACTTCAGTAAAAAGGAATTTTTTCAAAATTATCGGATTCGCAAAATATCATTTTTTTATTTAAATAATGTTCAGTACACGCCTTCGCCATAAGATTTTAAAAAATCCCGATTTTGTAAAATATTTTTTAAATTGGGAAATCTTATTCGAGTAGTTTTCTAATATCTTCACCAGAACGAAACCCTCTTAACACTAAATTACATCGTTTCCATCGTTTTTACCTCATATTAGCAGTAATTTTTATTAAATGTCATAAGAATTTTTCAAACGCTCAAATATATCAATTTTACTTAGTAAGCCATGACTGCTTAGGTTTCCATGGAATTTGTTTATAGTTAAGTAAGAAAATGGGCCAGTTCATAATTCCACTTTTGAACAAAAAGGACAGAACGATAGGAAAGTTCTTAAGACATCTAAGAGAAACCCATGGTCTATTGAACATAAAAGTGAAAAAGGGAGGAAGCGAAGCTCAAGAACTGAAGAAAATATTGCTAGAGTAAGGGTTGTATTATCAAATTTGCATCCTGGCCAACCTGTTGGAAAAAGGAAAATTGCAAAAGAACCTAGGATGTCTTACACATCAGTTCAAAGAATTATTAAAGAATATTGGCATCTTAAAGTATTTTAAAAAGTTTACTCTCAAAGACTTACTGCCAATGTAAGAGAAAAATGACTAGAAAAATGTAATTTGCCACTAAGAAGATTCCGCTCTCGTGAAGACATTAGAAAAATATGGTTTTCAGATGAAAAAATGTTTTATTTACGGCCTCCTAAAAATACCCAAAATAATAGGGTGTATTCTGACGTACAATTTAAGAGAGAAATTTCTCTAGCTCTAGAGCATCTTTAATTGAAAAAAGTCATTTCTCAAAAGGTGTAATAGTCTCTGTTGCAGTATCCATGATGGAAAAACCTCGTCTGATTTTTGTTGACGCCGGGGTAAAACTTAATTCAGAAACATATCAAGAACAAATCTTGTAGCACCTATTACCTGAAATTATGATTACACTTTCCAGCAGGATGGTGCTTCTTAGCACACTTCCCACAATACAAAGATATTCTTGAATGAAAATTGCCCGGACTATATTGAGCCCGTGATGTGGCCACCTAACAGCCCAGAATTACATCCGGTTGAGAAATTTTTGAACAAAATTTGTATGAAGAACAACAATAATTTGAGACCATCGAACAGCTCAAATAAAGATTGCAGTTTGTTTGGAATAATTTTGAACAGATTGTAATACATGAGGCTATCAATTTATAGTGCAGACGACTTCAAGTACCTAGTGGTAAACAATAATGGTGGCTACATTCATAATATTTTAGTCTAAGTTTTAAAATTATTGAACTGTTTTCATAAATGTGTTATCTGTTAAAATGTTATATTTTTCTAATTTAATAAAAAAATGATATTTTGCGAATCCGGTAATTTTGAAAAATTTCCTTTTTACTGAATGTGTTCTGAATAGTTAACCTACCAAAAGAGCATATCGGTTTAAATTTAGCTAAGACAGTTTTCATTTGCAACGAGCTCAAATGCACCGTTATATAAATTTTTTTATAAGTCCGACCCTGTACGTTATTTTTGCTTCAAAATTTGCAGTCATGTTGAGGACATGTTAGGCTATTAGCCCTGCAAAAAGAAATTAAATCGCCCAAAAACAATAAAGTTATTTTCAACTAAAAAATGTACTCCTTTATTTTGGCCCACAGTGTAGATTCTGGTTTTTAGTTTTGAAATTATGTAAAGTGTTTTATCATTTAAACATTCTTTAAACAAATTTTAATGTTTTTATATTAAAGCTTTTTTAGTTGTTTTTGTCAATGTTTTCCGTTTAGTATGTTTATAAATAAGTAGGTACCTTTTCTAGTATTATTATCTTATTACTTTTCATTCGATATTCGATAATTATGTATTACGGTAGTATTACAATAAATTGTACTCTGCTTTTACTTAATTTCTTCTATCTAGATAAGCTTATAAGTATATACCTACATATTATTGTGGTTTATTTTTCAGTTTAATTTATGAGTTAAATTAGTCTCTTATTGAATATAATGAAACATAAACAACACATCAAACTTATTCTGAAACTATTTCTTGTGTTTTGCTATATTTCATTATTTTTGTGGTGTAATAAACCACAACCTAAAAAATTCAATACATTATAGGTATATCAAAACGGAAATGATTATTATATTGTCGAAATAATAGAGACGCTAATCAAATTTCTAACTTCTAAGAAAGGCATTGAATAGAAAGTTAATCCTTTGTGCTGTTATTCTCTTTCTCTTTTTTGACATACAAATTTGTTGCATTTATTGCAATTTTTGTTGACATTGATTTCGAAATAAGAAAGGGACAACAACATTACATTACGAATCCGAAAATTGTTCGTGGAGCGAAAAATCCTGAACATGTCCAGGATAAGTTTACGTTGACGCCTGCACCTTGGAAACTAATCCCGAACTTATTCTGAATACTTTCATGTTGTACAGCGCAAACACTACTATAAAAACAGACTTCATAACCATGCAAACGTAGAGGCTATTCAACTTCTGAACCAGCATGGAATAGTGAGGAGACTCAGGGCCGGTTGTTCGAACGCTAATCAAAAATGATCATTATCAAATATTTAATTACTGTCACAACTGTCAATGTAAACTTTGATTTTGTTGCTGAAAACATAATTATTGAATAAAATTATGAAATTTGTTAATCAATTATGTTAATAATTGTTATGTTAATTGATTAACTAATCTCATAATTATAATCAATTATGTTTTCAGCAACCCCACCAAAGTTGACATTGACAGTTGGTGACAGTAATTACATATTTGATAGTGATCATTGTTGATTAGCGTTCGAACAACCGGCCCTTAATCAAGAGAACTAAACCTTTCGAGTTAGTGTAAATAGTAAATAGTAAATAGTAAAATGTTAGTTTACAGTCATGTGCGTGTTAAGTGCTAGGTTTAAGCTGGTTAAAAAAAAATGAGGAATACTATAGGGGAGAACTCAACAAACATTAGTTTTAAGATTGTCATTAAAGAAAATTTGCTCGTTAGTCCAATATTTTGTGATTAGTTGTAAATAACAAAGGCACTGCCTCAGTGTTGTTTAAAATAAAAAAATATGTAACAATGTTTTACACAATATGGAGGTTTTTAAAATTAAAAAAAATGCTTATGTATTGGCAGGAAACACTGATGCACACTTACAAATCAGAACCCCCTCCGGACATGATATAATTCAGCCAAGGAAGAAAAAAAAAGCTGAAAAAATTTGGTATTTGAAGATTCTAAAAGATATATGACGGATAGCTGATGAAAAATCCGTGAAAATGTACAGCTGATATTGCCTTTTTTAATCTTAAAAAGTGAAAAAAACATTTTTTGCCTATACAATGTGTGTTATACTTTTTAGAAAAAAATAAAAGTTGTAGATCATAAAAAGTTCTTCAATTTTGTTTGCTAATATTTGTTTTTTTGTATGACATGTAATATATCTAGTTGAAAGTATATCAATTAACGAGTTATCAAAGTGTGCTAAATTTCAACCAGATCGACCAAAAAATGATTCAATTCGATTTTCCCGAAAAGCGATTATTTAAAATTTAAACAACTGTACTTGCCCAAACTGTGGGTATGAGGTATTATGTACATTGCAATCAATTCTTTGAGGATTCACTTTTAAGATATATTAATACTTAATTATGTACCAAGTCAGTAAAGTGACACTTTATCGAACGAGTCTGATATTACGGGAAGAGGGAGCGAAGCGAGGGAGGCGAGTAACAGATAAGTTCGATAAAGAGTCTTTACTGACGTGGCGCATGCAAAATTTTATCACCAATCATTAAAAAGATTAACACTTACTTACACTTTAAGAATATTTTATTTTAGACGAAGACGAAATAAACATTTTCTATGACAGTAATGACAGATCACTTTGCATGATGGCCGGTTTCGATGTTTAATCGATAGTTATCAATATTGAATACCTAATTACTAAATCTGTGAAGTTTTGATTTATTTTGTATGAATATAATTGCAACATACTACAGAATTTCACTTTTTGACATAAATTTAATTAACAATAACGTAAATTTTGTACAATATTTTTAATATCTAATTAAAGTAAATAAATTTTAAGTTCACTCGAATAAATAATCGATTACTGTCATCAACCATTTACATTCAATCTCGGTTAATTTGATTAATAATCGCGGCAGAATAATGGCGGCATGTAAAGTAAAATTCTTCTTTCAGTACAATAAACTTTACTGCCGCAAATGAGTACAAATGAGTATGAGTACAAAATGAGTACAATAATGAATGACTTTAGTGACGGTTGGCGATAAAAAATATATCAATATTTTATTAAATGTGTTTTATTAAAAATAATTTGAGAAAAGGTTGACTTTTTAGCTTCAAACATGTGTAATAACGTTGACAATTTTTGGTTACACGCTTATAAGTAAGCTCAATGAAGAGCTGGTGAAAAAACGCACTTAAAAATAAATACCTTCTATGACTAATAGGAACCAAGATAGCGAAGGAACAAATAATTAACAAAATTTTAAACCAAAAACTGCTTAAGAAAGTCTTGAAATTAGTCTTTTACCACCACGGAAAAATCCAGTGGCTTCTGCTCTATTAGGTACCTATACAGGCAAGATGTCAACAAAATTAGTCAATTACATTTACGTAAAAAAGATAAGAATGACAGTAGCTTTCAAAACAAACAACAACTTAGCATATACATTAAGAACAAAAAGAGCAAAAAGAAAAATCAATTACAGAGTGGTATACACAAGCTGATGTGATGACTGTCCAAAAACTTACATCGGTCAAACTGGCAGAACATTTTACAAACGTATAGCAGAACGCAAAACGGCTGATAATTAGAAAAACAGATTCTACGTACGCCCTTTCTAGATCACAATCATTCTTTTAACCAACAGTTTCAAATTCTTCATATTAAAAATACAGTAAAACCTGCCATATCCGGATCAATATGGCGACAGACCGATCCGGATATGAAAAAATCCGGATATCAAGACCACTTCTTTTATAGTCTCTGAAACGTTTTCTCCTTCATACATTCCAGTAATGAACGCCGTCGATAACTTTCGTCGATACACGTTTTATAGATTCTGTGTATATTACATTATTTCGCCATCTTTTATTTCTTTTGGGTCCGGATGAGAGGGTGCGTTGTCCAACAGCAGGACTAGTTTTCTCGGTAGATCCGGACGGCAGAACCGTCCGGATATGGGGAGGTCCGGATATGACAGGTCCGGATATGGCAGGTTGTACTGTAAAGGCATTTGGCTATCCTTATTAGAATCTATGAAAGTTAATACATTAAAAAAATACAGATAACACTTCTGAATGGCAAACAGTTCCTTACTTCTCAGCCGATTCAGTTAGAAATTTTAAAGTGCAGACACATAGCAAACTACATCATTATAATATACCCTAGTGACATTATGTAATAATAAATTTTGTGGAAATATTGAAAACAAATGTTTTCAGTGTTTTATTGCGAGATAAAATAAATTTACATAAGTAAAGGCAGGTTTACATGTATCTATGTAGTAACTGGCGCCAGTCGCACTGAGACGAGAGCGCTGGCATGGTAGTGGCATCATGTAATAGCTATTTGTATAACAAGGGAGGAAAGTGCTACTTTTCCTCCCAAGAATGAAGTTTACTGCCCGACGCGTAGCGGAGGGCAGTAATCATTCAAGGGAGGAAAAAGCACTTTACTCCCATGTTATACATATGATTTTTCCACCTTCCTCAAATTAATAACAAGTCATTTTTCATTTTTACTTAATTTATTTATGTAACTAACCAACAAAATTTATTAAAACTAAAACTAACAAGTAGGTACAATATAACTGTCAACTGTCAAATATAAGTCAAATTATTAATGTAAACATTGTTAAATCAAAATAACAATTTACTGTTTTTTACCATTCTGCAAAATAAAGAGTGTTTTTAAATAAACGTTAAAATGTATAGATACTTACGTAATAGAAAATAGATATTGTACAGGACGTCAATAAGTTAAATTTCATAAGCGAAATACCATTCCGTCACTTTTACTTTTCCTCCCTAGGGAGAAAAAGTACAACTTTGCTTCCTACAATCAGGTCCGAAAATACTTTCGGTATAGGTAGGTGGAAATAGCTATTTGTATAACAAGGGAGGAAAGTGCTACTTTTCTTCCCGAGAATGAAGTTTACTGCCCGACGCTCAGTGGAGGGCAGTAATCATTCAAGGGAGGAAGAGGCACTTTACTCCCATGTTATACATATGGTTTTTCCACCTTCCTCAAATAACAAGTAATTTTTTCATTTTTACTTAATTTATTATGTAACTAACCAACAAAATTTTCTACTAACCAATATACTTTTCCGAACCTGATTATAGGGAGCAAAGTTGTACTTTTCCTCCCTAGGGAGGAAAAGTAAAAGTGACGCCATGGTATTTCATTCATGAAATATAACTTATTGACGCCCTGTACAATATCTATTTTCTATTACGTAAGAATCTGTACATTTTAACGTTTATTTAAAAACACTCTGTATTTTGCAGAATGGTAAAAAACAGTAAATTGTTATTCTGATTTAACAATGTTTACATTAATAATTTGACTTATAATATTTGACAGTTGACAGTTATATTGTACCTACTTGTTAGTTTTAGTTTTAATAAATTTTGTTGGTTAGTTACATAATATATTAAGTAAAAATGAAAAAATTACTTGTTATTTGAGGAAGGTGGAAAAACCATATGTATAACATGGGAGTAAAGTGCCTCTTCCTCCCTTGAATGATTACTGTCCTCCACTGAGCGTCGGGCAGTAAACTTCATTCTCGGGAAGAAAAGTAGCACTTTCCTCCCTTGTTATACAAATAGCTATTTCCACCTACCTATACCGAAAGTATTTCCGGACCTGATTGTAGGAAGCAAAGTTGTACTTTTTCTCCCTAGGGAGGAAAAGTAAAAGTGACGGCATGGTATTTCACTTATGAAATTTAACTTATTGACGTCCTGTACAATATCTATTTTCTATTACGTAAGTATCTATACATTTTAACGTTTATTTATAAAACACCCTGTATTTTGCAGAATGGTAAAAAACAGTAAATTGTTATTTTGATTTAACAATGTTTACATTAAGAATTTGACTTATATTTGACAGTTGACAGTTATATTGTACCTACTTGTTAGTTTTAGTTCTAATAAATTTTGTTGGTTAGTTACATAAATAAATTAAGTAAAAATGAAACAATGACTTGCTATTTGAGAAAGGTAGTAAAATCATATGTACAACATGGGAGTAAAGTGCCTTTTCCTCCCTTGAATGATTACTGCCCTCCGCGAGGAAAAGTAGCACTTTCCTCACTTGTTATACAAATAACTAATTTTGCCCGTCGCGCAAACGCGTTCCAGTCGCTGGCTTGCGTACCTGTGAAGAGTAAAAAGCTTCAGAGGCAGTGTTTTGATTTTTAAAGAGTGCCAGTGAAACTAGCGCCAGCTACTGGATACGTGTAAACGTAACTGTCCAGCGCTGTGCAGTACTGGCATGTCAGTAAAACTGGCGTCATTTTCTAGATACGTAGTTCAGAGAAATAAGGGAAAAAATATCATGTTGGTGACACAACCCCCTCCGGGCCGAAGCCAAATTTTTTGAGTAGTATGAACATCCATAATAATAACCTATATATTTCCTGCGGCCGATTTTGATGATATATTATAAGGTACGTAGTTATAAACAAATGAAGATCAAAAAACGGTAAATTTTCGTTTTTTCGTCTATTACCAAAAAGTTAAGCATTTTAAACAAATTTGAGAGTAAGAAACTCATAAATCGTATAAAAAGCTTCAATATGGCATTCGCTGGATATGTCTATCCTTGTTGGTTGCTTAGGAAATTGCAAAAAAATAATAAATTCTGAGTTTTTATAAATATTCATAACTTATAAAAAATTAACTTAGACCCTTTTTATTACACGGAATGTTGAGACTTCTGGTGCTTAAGTCATACCCTAAATTTCAAAGCAATCGGTCAAATAGTTTAAAAGTTATTAAATTTGTTTATCTCAAATTAATTTTTTTTGCAACACTATAAGTCAGAAAATGATGAAGTTACAGTAATTTTTTGGATAGTTTATGAAAGAAGAAGATTTACACTATTAATTTAATTAAAAAAATGACAAATAATAATTCTAAATATTGCAAAATTATTTTGCAAGAACATGTGAATTAAGAAAAGGGTGGGGGCTAACTTCGTCCCTAATTGTCCTAGGAAAATTGTTTTTCTTTCTAAATATGAAAATAGTAGTTATTTTCCTAACAAGTGCAGAAAGTCATTCTTTTCCGCACGCGACTGCAGTTTGCCGAACGACGCGAAGCGGGAGTTCGGCAGGCAGTCGAGTGCGGGAAAGAGACTTTCTGTAAGAGTTAGGAACAATATTTTTTCTAAGAGTCTTTAAAAAATTACCAAATCTTAATCAATTAATATAATTAATATGAAAATTTTTTGCTCAATTAGAAATCCAATGAAATCAATTAATTTGTGGTCATCTGATTGAATACAACCAATAAAACCAACATTATACTGAAAACAGATCCCATGGGCTGTTTTCACTCAATCATGTAGCTATGGATACCTACATTTCGTTTCATTTCGATTTTGACATTTCAAATATTCAATATTTCAAAATGTCACGATTTGGTTGTAATACTGATGAGAATATTAATGAAATTATCGAATGAAATATACCAAAGAATACTGTTTACAGTAAAAAATTTGTATGGAAAGCGTTTATGGACTTTTGCAATGATAGAAAATATGAATTAGATGGAAATCGGACGGTGGAAGAATTGTTAATTGCACATTTAAATAAATTGTTTCTGCTCTGTATTTTTTTTTTCATAACCAGCAAAAAATTTTCTATCCGAATTACCCTCGAACATTGATAAATGCTCAAAAATTTTTTAACAACTTTCTCAAGCTTGTTGCTTACAGGCAACAGACCTCCGCCTACGGCGTCGGTCTGTTTCCAAGCAACAAGCTTTCGAAATCTGTTATAAAATTTTTTCGAACAATTATCAATGTCCTTGGGTTATTAATACTGAAAATTTTTTGCTCAATTAGAAATCCAATGAAATCAATTAATTTGTGGTCATCTGATTGAATACAACTAATAAAACCAACATTATACTGAAAACAGATCCCATGGGCTGTTTTCACTCAATCATGTAGCTATGGATACCTACATTTCGTTTCATTTCGATTTTGACATTTCAAATATTCAATATTTCAAAATGTCACGATTTGGTTGTAATACTGATGAGAATATTAATGAAATTATCGAATCAAATATACCAAAGAATACTGTTTACATTAAAAAATTTACAAAAATGGTGTTTAAGAGCAAGAGCTTATAAAAATTACGGGGCATAACAATCCCAACTCAATAAAACCGTACTTGAACATTGACGAAGAACATCATAATAAAATTATTAACAGCATGCGTAGTGGAAATACATCTTCATCAGTTATAGAAACTAACATGTCTGGATCTTCATTAAATTTTTCTAATTGTTCCTTTGTTAATTGCACATTTAAATAAATTGTTTCTGCTCTGTATTTTTTTTCATAACCAGCAAAAAATTTTCTATCCGAATAACCCTCGAACATTGATAAATGCTCAAAAATTTTTTAACAACTTTCTCAAGCTTGTTGCTTACAGGCAACAGACCTCCGCCTACGGCGTCGGTCTGTTTCCAAGCAACAAGCTTTCGAAATCTGTTATAAAATTTTTTCGAACAATTATCAATATCCTTGGGTTATTACTACTGAAAATACATACACAAATTAATTATTTGACAAGGTTGTCAAAACCAAACTTTCAATATAATTAGTTAGCTTGACGACGATCTTGGTTTCCATGACGATGATTCAAAACTACTGTTATTGTCTACCGATTTGACTTTCGAATATTATGTCAAAATCATTTTATTTCATCGAATTGTCGCGTTAATTTCATTAAAACAGGGACACAATAAGATATATTTGAAATAAATTAGTAAATAATATCTAAATATTAGTTTATTGCATGTATTATAATTACTTTTAGGCCACATTAACATATCTAAATTAACACGCGTGCGGAAAAGTAACACGCGTGCGGAAAAGTGAAACTTTCTAAACTAAAATGCGTGCGCGAAAGTAGACATTTTTGCACGCTCGTAGAAAAAATAATTTTTCTACGGGTAACGATTAAAAAGTTATTATAATTGTTTATAAGTAAGCCAAAAATCGACATGTTTTTGCAAAATAATTCTACACTGTTTAAAATTACTTTTTGTCATTTTTTTTAAATTAAGTTAATAGTATAACTGTTCTTCTTTTATAAACTGTCCGAAGTATTACTGTAACCTCATTATTTTCTAACTTATAGTGTTGCAAAAAATGAATTTGGGATAAACAAATTAAATAACTTTTAAACTATTTCACCAATTGCTTTGAAATTTAAAATATAATTTAAGCACAAGAAGTCTCGGCATTCCGTGTAATAAGAAGGTTCTAACTTAATTTTTACATAATTTATGAACATTTATAAAATCTCAAAATTTATGACTTATTTTGCAATTTTGTAAGCAACAAATAAGGATAGGCATATTCAGCGAACTCCATATTGAAGTTTTTTAGATGATTTATGAGTTTATTATTCTAAAATTTGTTTAGAGTACTGCACTTTTTAGTAATAGACGAAAAAAGCGAAAATTTACCGTTTTTTGATTTTCATTTGTTTATAACTATGTATATCATCAAAATCGGCTACAGGAAACATATAGGTTATTAATATAAATGTCCATACTACTCAAAAAATTTGGTTTGGGCTCGGAGGGGGATGTGCCACGAGAGAAATCTTATTTCTCTGGACTAACGTGTAAACGTAGTAATACGGTCGAATCAATCAATTATTTAAAAAATGTTTGTAGTTAGTAATGTTTTAACATACCGTCTACATCAGCTTCTCTGGTATGACAGCATTGCCAGCAAATACACATATTCACCACTTCACAGACGCAATTACCCAGAACTCTCCTGAGAAAATTAAAAAGCCCTCTCAAAAACGTTCGCATATACCAACACATTTGTCTAAATTATTTAGAAATAATATTTCCATACGGTTAACGCTCTTATAAAATCATTATAAACTAGTGGCAAAGGAGGGATGGTAAGCAGCTGTGTCTAATTGTCTTCCGTTTCTTTTTGTTTTCGTTCCCTAATAACTTATTCTTCTTGAGTGAGCACTCGAGGTCCCGGCTCGACAACAAAGACATAATACGGGGCACATCCAGAACTCGCTTTAATTTATATAAAGAATAATACATGTTTTGCAGTATTACAGGGACGACTATTTTAAGTAGATTTTGTGATATTCTTATACCTATTTCAAGTAATAAAAGTTTGTTAAATTATTGATCAATAAGAAATAAAGATTTTGTTTTAAAACACATTTTATTAGGTATACAATGCGTGCACAATAGAATCATAAATATATCTGAGACACCCCATATCATATACTTACAAAATGTGTTTCTTCTTCTTCGTCTTTATGGGGGTTTTGTACTCTCATTTCTGCCGTTTAAAGCGGTTTTTGTGTTGTGGCTGCAGTGGTGGCTCGTCAGAGGAGGCAAGGGAGGCTCAGCCTCCCCATAAATTTTTTACACACTCTACACTGTTTTGTTTATCATGAATCGCGAAAACAACAAGTACAACTCTCACTATTATACAACGTGTAAATTCCATATTATCACTAATTATCCATACGTACGGAGCATTAGCATTAGAACGCTGATCGCGTCTCAGTTTTATTACATATTATTGTAGGCAGGACCCTGGGTTATCCCGAGATGCATGAACGGAGCACGGAGCCGAGAAGCCCAACAGTCTCCGTTGTTAATGCTCCGTGCAGCGCAGCAGGCGTTTAAGGAGACCCGTGCCCGATTTCACCAACGATACCTAAATATTTATTTATAGAATTATCTAAGTCGGTTTAGGTACTTCCTAACTACAGATTTCACCATACGATAAGAATTGCCTAAACCGATTAAGCATTGCCTTCAAGCGCGGCTCCTCCTTAGGGTCAATTGGTCAATGACCCCCCTAAAATAATCTCATAAAAATACCAATTTTATTAAAAATATCTTTTATCTAAAACTTCACTCTGAAATATAAAATTCTCTCTCAGCAGTCTGCATTGGCAAAACAAATATAATAGATATAATAACGTCGCGCCTCGCGCTATACACAAGCCCGTGGCTGGGCCGTATTTTAAATTGTCTATATACAGTTCTTATGGCTTATGGACAAATGCATGTAAAATAGAAAAGAGACGGCAGATAGCAATTTCGTGGGCGAGAGTGGGAGTGACCTTTCCGTCGTATACCTCTAGTAGAGTCGACGGCCTCACGTTTAGTTAGTTACCGTCTGCTGACCGCACTTCACGGCAGGTCTATATCGATCGCGGCGTATTTGCGTAATTTATTTTGTTTTGTTGGATTTTTTTGTGATTGTAACAAAAACAAGATGAGTGTTGTTGACGAAATAATTGCCTTAAAATCTGCTGGAACACTAAATTATGAACGGCGGCTTGAGAAAAAAGAAAGTGGTCGACCAAAACCAAACATGAATTTAAAACAAACAACAAAGGATAGGGGTAAGGACATTCAAAGATATTTTAAAGAATCAATGTACAATTTGTGTGATTGGATTTGTGGCTGCAGTGTGAGAAATGCATTTTTTTGCTATCCGTGTTTACTGTTTTCGAATGACGCTGTATGGGCGAAAAATGGAGTAACTGACATTAAGCATTTAAAAGTGAAAATTACAAAACATGCCTCTTCAACTACTCATATAAATTCATCAATGAGTTACGCAAGTTTAGGACGTGTTAACATAAGACAGCAACTTGATAGTGTATATCGTAAATCTGTGCATGACTTTAATGAATTGGTATCTAAAAATAGGTATATTTTAAACAAACTAATCGACTGTGTAAAATTTTGTGGAGTTTTCGAAATTGCATTGCGCGGTCATGACGAAAGTGACAGCTCCAATAATCGTGGAATTTTTCTGGGCCTTATCGATTTTGTTTCTGAACTGGATTTAATGTTTAAAGAACACATTGAAAAAAGTACAGTATTTAAAGGAACATCGAAAACAATTCAGAACGATATTTTAGAATCAATGTTAGCCATTGTGCATACTCATATCATGAAGGAGATTGGCCAGACAAATTTTGTGGCCATTCAAGTAGATGAGACCACAGACAGCTCCAATAAAACGCAGATGATTATCATATTGCGATATGTATTAACTGGTATTGTACATGAAAGATTTTGGAAATTTGTTAACCCCCTAGGTACTACAGCACAACATTTAACTAATGTAATATTGGAAGAACTTCAATTATTAAAAATTAATGAAGCACCTGAAAAATTGATTGCCCAAAGTTACGATGGTGCATCAGTCATGAGCGGTAAACTGGGAGGAGTACAAACAAAAATTAAAGAAATATACCCAAATGCACACTTCATTCACTGCTATGCCCATCAATTTAATCTTATCCTCCAAAAAGCGGCGAGTCAACACAAACCGATAAAAATATTTTTTGCAAATTTACACGGATTTTCGTCCTTTTTCGGCCGATCTCCAAAACGTACGATGGTTCTGGATAGAGTGGTTAAAGTAAGGCTACCTAAAGCTGCGCCTACTCGATGGGCTTTCAATACAAAATGTGTTGAAATTGTATACACTTATAAAGATGATTTAAAATCTTGCTTAGAGGAAATTATTGATGAGGAGCAAGATGGTAACAATATAAATCAAGCAACTGGTTTAAAAAGACATTTGGAAGATGAGCATTTTTTATTTTGGTTAAATTTTTTCCATAAAATAATGCCCCATGTTGATATATTGTTTAAACAATTGCAAATGCGAGACATTGATGTTATATCTGTCAAAAATTGTATCCTGTCTTTTAACAACAATATCCAAATAATTAGAAATACTATTTTGGAATCAGAAGTACCAAGCACATCAACAGCAAAAAAAAGAAAAACTACTGCAGAGGATCCAAAGCGACGAACTGCACTTGAAATTTGTGATATTATTATATCTGAAATAAATCACAGGTTTAGTTTCAATGATCATCTCATGATTTCACAGTTATTCTACATAGAGAAATTTGAAGCATACACTACCAACTTTCCGCAAAATATTTTAAAAATGGTGACGGCTAATTATCCCACAGTGAATATTTCCAAACTAAAATCGGAACTTGAAGTCTTATATTGTCGTGAGGATTTTCGCAATAGTGCTGGTGCAGTAGCCATACTTCAGCTTTTTATTAACATGAATTTGTCTGAAACATTTTCTGAAGCAGTGAAGTTATTAAATATTTTGTGCACACTCCCTATGACAACCGTGGAAAGTGAGAGATGTTTTTCTACTTTAAAAAGAGTAAAAACATTCCTGCGTAATACGATGGGACAACCTAGACTTAGTGCCTTGTCTATGCTGAGCATCGAGAAAACGCTTGTCAAGAGCATTCCAAATTTCAATGAGAAGGTCATAGACTATTTTGCAGAACTAAAGGATAGAAGAATTGACTTAAAATATAAAAATATTTAAAGTAAGTTTCGTTTTAATAAATTTACAATTTATTATACTATAAATATTCCTATCTATATATCAGTCAATAACCTGTTCATACCATTTTTCCTATATTTTTTAAAAGATTTACTCTAAAAAAAGACAAATTTAATTTTCGGAAAACTAGGGTAAATAGTATTGAGTTTTATCTAAGTCTGTATTTTTTATCTAAAATATAAATGCTAAAAGATCTTTTAAATACTTTAAAAAATCAACAGTTTGAAGTTTTCAAACCAAAATGACCCCCCTGAAGATTGACCCACGAGCCGCCGCTGATTGCCTTACGTTAGGATACGGTTTTAGATCTCCCTAAACTTTAGGTATTACTTATCATTGACAGTCAGGTTATATTTTTAGAATTTTTACTAATGTACTTGTGACGTTTGTCAATAATTTGCTTCTTACCTTAACTTTTCTGTTATTCTGTAATATTAGGTATATTAGTTGTAATTTTGTATTATCTTTTATAGGTCTGGATCCCGCGTATGAAAAAAAAGTTGATTAATAGCAAGCTGAAAATTTGTTAATAGCTTAAGGGTGTCTAGTCGGATAAACTTTGATATATGGGAACACTGGAACAGGGGCAGTTTTAATTGTGGAACAGGTTAAAAATTTGGAACGGTCACACCACGAAAACGGCACATGTATTTTGTCCGACAGAACAAACTTAAACTCTTCAAACAGAGATTAAACTCTCATGCAAAAATCAGACTGCTATTTATCACCTGTCATAATTCCTGTCATTTGACATATTCTACATGTTCCACTCATTAAAACGCCCATTTGGTGATAAATAGCAGTCTGATTTTTGCATGAGAGTTTAATCTCTGTTTGAAGAGTTTAAGTTTGTTCTGTCGGACAAAATACATGTGCCGTTTTCGTGGTGTGACCGTTCCAAATTTTTAACCTGTTCCAAAATTAAAACTGCCCCTGTTCCAGTGTTCCCATATATCAAAGTTTATCCCACTAGACACCCTTAAGCTATTAACAAATTTTCAGCTTGCTATTAATCAACTTTTTTTTCATACGCGGGATCCAGACCTATTATATTAATAATAATATAATATGTGTTGGAAAATATAGAAAATCATTTGGAGTTTTTTACAGGTATATTGACAAAATTATGTAGTCTACCTACTACTTACCTAAAAAACTAGTGTTGTGTTTCAAAAACCCAATCATGGTAAATATCACTAACAGTGTGTTATTAAAAATTAATAATAAAAAGCAATTTTCAACATATTATTTATTTTAAAACTATTTCATTAATGACAATTCAACTAACTTTAATTTTTAGTCATATGTGAAATTTACAACTCTTTTCTTTTCCTCCATTTCACTGTACATATTTATACAAATAACATATAAGACTATATATTTATTATATACAAACTTAATTCAAAAATAACTAACTACTAAATAAAATAACTATAACAGTACAAAACTGAATAAAACCAAATAGGCAAACAAATAATAATGACAAATAATCGAAAAAGTAAGGAAATGTCATCTTATTCTTCTTTTTATTTATCAAAAATAGTTCACACCTACCCGAATTAATACCTAGGAAAGGATTTCCTAGATAATAGTCTAAGAGCTAGAGGCGAGAAATCATCGTCATAAGTAATATGGAGTTTGGCATGTGAAATGTGTCTATTGTATGTTGATAATTATGACCCCTTTCAGGCTGACACCTCAGTGGATACAGGGAGTAGCAATAAGGGATGAAAGGGGAAAGTTAACGCAGTCATTAAAGGTCTTCACCTCCTATTTTGTTAAACCTCCATCGATTTACATGAAAATTGGTGAGTAGTTAGAGCATACCTCAAGAAATAAAACTGATATGGTGTCAACGTGTGCTTTTACCCTGGGGGTGGAAGCCACCCCTTCTCAGAGGTGAAAACTATTTTATTAAAAATAACCCCACTAATCAATAGAGGGACAAATTTTAAGCAAAATTTATTACCTCTAATTATTAAAATAAATCAATACTTTTTGAGTTATTAAAGATCAAATATTTGAATTTTTCGTGAAATAAATACATGATGTAAAGCGGTTTTTCGTAAATAATTCAAAAACTGTAAGTTTTATCAAAATAGTTATGATTACCAAAATTGAAGATAATAAGAAATAAAAGAGATTTCTTACTCGAAAAACCTTTGAGAATTAATAAAAAGTGACTTATAGGTGATGGAACATATATTTTTTTTTCGGCTAGTACCCAAATCTATGTATTCAAGCTCAAATAATGGGAAAAACGGTGCATTTTATAAAATATATTTACTGAACACTTGTCAAAGTACTTAGAAATATGTATCAAATGAGATCCCGGAAAAGTTGATACCATTAAACATGCTACAAACATTTTTCAAAGTTTAGGCTCCAAAAATTTGGAGCTTAATTATTATATTATTTATATAAGTTTTTAAAATTGTTTTAAGACATTTATATAAAATATAGCAAAAATGTATTTGAATATTATGTCAAATGTGCCCATTATTGGACACCCTCAGTTTCTGTACATATTCAGTTTATACAGGGGCGGTTCTAGACCAAAAAAAGTGGGGGGCAAGGGAACACAACCGGTGAATAAACAAGATAACGTGCCTTTTTAACGAAAATTATAGTACAAAAGTACTGTAAAAACTGAAGGGGGGGGCAGCTGCCCCCCTGCCCCTGGTTAGAACCGCCACTAAGTTTATATCGATAGAAAAAATTCGATTAAATATCGAAATAATATAAAAATAATATTTTAGTAACATACATATTATTTCAAAAATATATTACTTACATATAAACTGTAAAAGAATTGAAATATCAAATAAATAAATATCACTTATTCATTTTAATGTAAGTAATGTTAAATGAGAGGTTACAAATTTTTGGTGCTGTCTACCCAATGATTTATGTATTATGTATATTATATTGTATAATATACAGTGTGTCTACTTAAGTTGGACACATATATTACGGGACACTTTTTTATTTTTAATTTTACGAAATAAAGTTATAATTCATAAAAATTCTGCATCGTCTAAAACCTACGATTCAATCATCAGATAGCAAATTTTATCTATATTATAGGAGGTATTTTAAAAAATATGAATTTCGCTCAAGATTAAAGTAACTTTTTTTCACACTGTTGTAAATTATTGTTACTACGAAAAATTGTTTGGAATTAAAAACTGTGTTCTAATATATGCAACAGTTGTTATTATTATAATTAAATAATTAATAATTATTATAATAATGTAACTAATATCTACATTCTTCTAATACAAAGAAAATATTTAATTTTTTTCTCAAATTAGAGATACCTACCAATCATCATTTTCATTTATAACTCTTTTATTATTAATTTTACGAACAAAAATTATTCTTCATAAAAAGATCTGCACGGTCTAAAATCCAAGATGCAATCATAAACATAAGATTATATAAAATTGTATCGATTTTAGTCAATGTGTAAAAAATATGAATTTCGCTCAAGAAATTCGCTTAGTAAAGTGCCTTTATAGCTCACAATATTTAAATAGTAGGATATAATTACACATTAAACATAATTTTTAATTCTAAACAACTTTTCAGAATAGCAATTTTCCATATTAGGAATTTAAATACATAAAAAACAAAGTTTTCGTTATAATAATGCTCGCATTTTTAACTTGTTATATTTAAATTGTAATAAAGCGAACTTGATAATAAATTATAATCCTAACTTCATTCTCGAAATTCCTTTAAAAATTATTCTGTTAACAAATTTTTGAAAATAAATATATAAATAGCGTATGTTTTAATTTTCACTTTTTCCTAAAAACTCGAAAGGGTTCTCTTATTTTCATCATCACTTGCTTAGCTTTGATGTTATAAACTTCATCTGGAGCTCACTTGATAGGTATTCTTGAGTACTTTGACAAGTGTTCAGTAAATATATTTTATAAAATGCACCGTTTTCCCGTTATTTGAGCTTGAATACTTAGATTTGGGTACTAGCCGAAAAAAATATATATTCCATCACCTATAACTCACTTTTTATTAATTCTCAAAGGTTTTTCGAATAACAAATCTCTTTTATCTTTTATTATCTTCAATTTTGGTAATCATAACTAATTTGATAAAACTTACAGTTTTTGAATTATTCACGAAAAACCGCTTTACATCATGCATTTATTTCACGAAAAATTCAAATCTTTGACCTTTAATAACTCAAAAAGTATTGATTTATTTTAATAATTAGAAGTAACAAATTTTGCTTAAAATTTGTCCCTCTATCGATTAGTGGGGTTATTTTTAATAAAATAGTTTTCACCCCCGAGAAGGGGTGGCATCCACCCCCAGGGTAAAAGCGCACGTTGGCACCATATCAGTTTTGTTTCTTGAGTTATGCTCTAACTACTCACCATATTTCATGCAAATCGATGGAGGTTTAACAAAATAGAAGGTGAAAACATTTAATGACTGCACCAACTTTCCCCTTTCATCCCTTATTGCTACTTCCTGTATCCACTGAGGTGTCAGCCTGAAAGGGGTCATAGTTATCAATATACAATAGACACATTTCACATGCCATACTCCATATTACTTATGACGATGATTTCTCGCCTCTAGCTCTCCGTCTATAGGAAGTTCTTTTAGTTATGAAACGCTATTGTTTTTAAGTATTGATTTAGGAAGTTCTTATCGATAAGAATTACTTAATAAGGCAACTGTTTAGGTCTCGTTGATGAAATCGGGCACCGGTCTCCTAATAGTGGCATCTACGGTGCCATCACACGCTGCCCGGAGATATACCAAGGGAGGCAGAATAGCTTCTCGGCTCCGTTGCGTGGTTGCGTGCGTCTCGGGACAACGAATTTTAGGGCCCTGACTAAAAATAATGAAAAATCTAAAAGTGCGAATTTTGTTATGAAATTTGGTATGTGGGGTTATAATAATATTTGGAACAACTTGCTCAAATAACTTTTTCCGATATCTCTAACTCAAAGCAAAATATCGGTAATTTATGGTGTTTTTGAATTCGCAGTAGGCCGCGTTTAGAATTAAAAAAATTCAGTTGAGTATCTTAAAAAATTTGAAGCTTCATTATGTATGGACTGCAAAACTTCAAATCTGTATTTATTTTGATATGCGAGGTATCTATTTAGGTACAAATAGATGGAATTGTTAACAAATAAACGACACAAACTTTGGTATTAAACTTTTACAATTAGACTAACTATTTTTAAAATGATATGATATAATGAAATTATGAATTAGGATTATATTATGAAATATGTAAATAAAAAATGGTCAAAAAATGGGGCCTTAAATTACATTTTTTGGCGCATTTTTTTGCTAGTGCAAATTTGTCTAGATATTTTACAGTTAGGTATAGCCTTCCCTATTGTAAAAATCACGAGCCGCCACTGTGTGGCTGTATCGGGTCTTGTTTTTGATGCATATGTCATTATTGGTCTTACACTAGCTACATAAATTCTTGACTTCATCTCAATGTTAATATGTCGGTTTCGCCATGTAATGTCTTTATTTATTAATAATGTAATTATTTAATTTTTATTAATATCCTGTCAGTCTGTTTAATTTTTGTACTTGATTTCTCACTTCTTTGTCTAGTCTCCGTTGGTTGACAACGTAAATCCAAGGTATTTTATTTCCATTACTTGTTCAATTCTGATGCCATCAATTTCTATTTTACATCTGATTGATTCGTTATAGATTACTATTGTTTTAGTTTTTTGAGATGAAATTATCTGGGAATTTTTAGAATTGGAGTTAATTTCAAAATTAGCCAGACTTTTTCCCAATAAATCCTCATCTCGTGAATAGATCAATTTGGTTTCAGCAAAAGGGAGCACTTCCTCATTTCTTCTAGGCATTTGTGAGCTTCTCGACAATATATTTCCAAATCGTTGGATTGGAAGAAGAGGAGCTATCAAATGGCCAGCAAGATCCCCAATTTTGACAATTATTTGGGGTTATTTAAAAAGCAAAATTCGAAGAGGTAATAAGTGCCACACAGTTTGGATTCAGAAGTGGACTGGGAACACGGGAAGCTTTGTTTGATCTGAGTGTGTTAGTCCAAAGGTGTTTGGATGTAAACCAAGACCTCTATGTAGGTTTCATAGATTTTGGGAAGGCCTTCGATAAAGTCAGACACCAAAAGCTGTATGAAATCCTAAGAAGCAAAAACATCGACAGTCGCGACATTAACATCATATCCAGATTGTACTGGGGACAAACAGAAAAAATAAAGGTTGATAATGAGTTAACCGAAGAAATTGAGATTCGTCGAGGTGTGCATCAGGGATGTGTGCTTTCTCCACTACTACTCAATATAGCGAAACAATATATCAGGAAGCGCTCCTAGAGCAAAACGTTGGTATGAACATTAACGGAGAGTTAATTAACAATATGCGATACGCTGATGACACGCTAATAGTAACAGATAACCTATCAAATTTACAGTATTTGATGGAAAACATAAACACTCATACCAATAAATATGGTCTAAAACTGAACATTAAAAAGATTAAATTCATGATTGTAACAAAGAAGCTATACACCAATGTGAATTTAACCATAAATAATCAGCCAGTTGAAAGAGATACGTCCTACAAATATTTAGGGGTTTGGTTCACTGATACTAGTGACCAGACAAGAGAAATTAAGAGGCGAATAGAGGTAGCAAGATAATCATTTGTCAAAATGAAAAAGTTTCTATGCAGCCGGAACATAAATATAAACTTAAGAACGAGAATGTTAAGGCGCTATGTTTTCTCCGTTCTGCTGTACGGCATGGAAGCTTGGACACTGAAAGGGATAAACATCAGAAACATTGAGTCAATCGAGATGTGGTGCTACAGGAGAATGTGGAAAATACCATGGACAGAGAGAGTAACAAATCAAGATGTTTTGCTGAAGATGGGGAAGGAATGCGAAGTCATAAAACCATACAAACGAAAAAACTGGAATATCTAGACCACATAATGAGAGGAGAAAAGTACTCTCTGCTAAAACTCATAATCCAAGGAAAAATCCCGAGAAAGAGAAATGTGGGGCGTAGGAGGATTTCCTGGTTGCAAAATTTAAACGAGTGGTATGGGTGCAGTTTAATACAGTTGTTCAGAGCTGCAGCCAACCTTCGATAGGAGACGGTACTGCAAGAAGAAGAAGAAAAAGCAAAGTTAACTACAATTCTAAAAATGTCCAGTGCTCTTTACCTGCTTTGGATCTATTACAAAAATAAATAATAAATATATGTGGAAACACATACATTCGGAAGCATTTTTTCCTGGCATATTATTTCAGCAGCAGCTGTTTGTAGAATCCTTCCAAACAGCTGCATTTCTCTTTGTAACCAAAATTAATTTTTTGTCGGTACAACACCTTCAAAATTTAGTTTAGATCCCTTATGTTTTACTAGGCGTTGTATCTTTCACATCACACGGTACACATTGTTTTTATGTATCACCTCCAGTACAACTCTTAACCGTTTTAATTTGATATTTGCTGCAAGCTATGTTGTGTAGGTACAAATACGTGATTCGTATTTTAATGCAGGGCTTTATTCACTATCTGATGCACCTAGCAGTTAGTAGTTTAATTGGAGACGGGCGATGCATTTTGAATACGTGTCCAAATTTACTGGGTGTAGAGAGTGAGATTACGCTCTATGCAAATTCAATTCCTTTCTTGAGTCAGGATTTCTGTTTGAAAAATAGTTTATTATAAGTTTGTTCCTACAGAAGTTTCCAACTGTCACCGACTGTCAGACGCATGCGCAATAATAATTTCGCCGTTCCAACAAGATTTTCTCTGTTTACTAGTCAACAAAGTACACTGTTCCATGAAATATTTAATCAGTTTGAGATTAGTTTCTGACAGTTTGAAAAGTTTCCGAACTTTTTGCAAACTGGTAATCACGGACATGCGCAATTAGTCTAATTTTGATTCACTCACATGCTCACACTAAATAACTATTTATATTTATGTCAAAACGGCAAACAGGTGTATGTTTTCAAAAAAACTTTTGATAGTGTGTAAAAAATATTTTATTATCAGCTAAGTACTTTCGACACATAACGTGTCATCATCAGAGCTTCCTAAAAGGACATATTTAAGATAAGATTTTTTAATATAAAAAAATAAGTGAAAAACTTACGTCCTCTTATAAAACCTTCATAGAAGAGCAATTGGTAAACAACACAATAAAAAACATGGATACTGGGCAAAAGCCACAGATATAGGGTATAATAATAATAGGCGCGTCGAACAATATATAGCTTGTACTATTTCGGCGACTAAGACAGTTCCGGTTGCAACTCTAAAACTAAACCAATTTGATTCGAGGACCAAATTCTCACCTTTAATACTATCTTTGGGTTATAAGCTCTCATTTGACACCTCATTTATCATTCTGTCCTATCTAATGACGGAGGCAATGTGTTAAGGAAATCTCTGAGATAGACAGGCATGGATAATTTAAGGTTTTCACATTTTTTCAAAATGGGTGAAACCAATAAATAGATAAATAGTGTAATGGCCATTCCCTTTCAAATCAGTCAATTTTGGAGCAAAAAAAATTTTGGACCTCCGATTTGTATGAAAATTGGTAAATAGCTTCTACGGGACGTAAAAATAAGATATTTAAGGTCACAAAATTTTCTTCTTGTTTTTTTCTCAAAATGTTATTTTATGCGATTTTACAGTGATTTGGTGTTTATTTATACAAATTTGCATTTTCTATCGTAAAGTATCAATGGAAAACATAATACTTTAATAGAAGGGACTCAAAAATGTCATTATATGGCATTATAACAAGTTACTTTGATTCAAAACAAGCTTTTGATCAAATTTTATAGTGTAGAAAACGTTAAAATACCGTTTTTTACATTTTTCTCCATTCCCAAAATACATCATAATCGATTTGGCTGAAAATTTGCCCACAGATAGACAAAACATAGGACTTTAAGTGATGAGAAGGATTTGAATTATATTACAATACCAAAAAAGTTACATGCAATATTATAGTCAAAATTATAGGCGTCTACTGTAAGTACAATTAACTCGAAAATATCGACCTCACGACAAAAATTGTTAAAAGAAATTATAATAATTGTAAATACGATTTATTTGGAACAATTTCACTTCCTACCATTTTTGTCGAAAATTTAAAAATGGCGGAGATATTGAGCAAAACAGGTTCTCCTTTAAAATCAAGGTGGCTGCTAACGTAACGGAGGAATTCATCCGTGATTTTAAATTTAGGCTACTATTGACTCCCCTAAAGATCATAAAAATAAAATTTTGGGCAGCTCGGCATTCAAGGTCAAATGCTATCCCGACTGGACTAATATATACTTTTGAGTCTGATATTACTGCATGTAACTTTTTTGGTATTGTAATATAATTCAAATCCTTCTAACCACCTAAAGTCCTATCTTTTGGCTATCTGTGGGCAAATTTTCAGCCAAATCGATGATAATGTATTTTGGGAATGGAGGAAAATGCAAAAAACGGTATTTTAATGTTTTTTACACTATAAAATTTGATCAAAAACTTGTTTTGATTCAAAATAACTTATTATAATATCCATAATATAATGTCCTTTCCATTAAAATATTATGTTTTTCATCGATACTTTACGACAGAAAATGCAAATTTGTTTAAATAAACACCAAATCACTGTAAAATCGCATAAAATAACATTTTGAGAAAAAAGAAGAAGAAGATTTTTTGACCTTAAATATCTTATTTTTACGTCCCGCAGAAGCTATATACCAATTTTCAGACAAATCGGAGATCCAACATTTTTTGCCTGAGTGATTTGACATGGAATGTATCGTAATCAAAAAGGATCGCGACTCTTGAATGGCTCCCTGTTTTAGTAATTGTTCCTAATAATGCCTAAATATCGCCTACGAATAAGTTTTGATTACAGAAACTGAAATCCGACATATATCGTACTAATATTTATTCGAATTATTGTATTGCCCCTAGTTGACATGCTCATCATCCGACTTATAGACATAGATTGGTAATCTGTATTGGGGAAATTACAAATACTGAGAAGCCAAACTAACAAGATTAAATCACGTCAAATTGGGAAAGTATAGGATTGACAAGCGAGAATAATGAATATATTAGAGATAGCTACTGCGAATTGCAGGAATTAGGATGAAAGGAACAAGACATAAAATCCTACTAAAATTAATTGGAGAATACTTTAAATATACAAATATCCAATGACAGAATACTATACGAATATCCAACAGTATACTATTGAATTAATCAAATTAGTTTGAGTTTTGTGGAATTAAAATATTACATACAACAACATATAAAGTAAGAAAACAATATTATATTAAATGAGGATTGGTAGAAATTTTGTTGGAAGCCTATTGTGTATTTGATTGTAATTTAATACGAATAATTGTTCAAAGTATTTGACAAGAGATTCTGTATTTAATGATTAACAACTGACATAACAAAATTCTAAACATCAAAACAATATGACACTAATAAAATATATAAATAAAATGATATTGAACACTTCTCCTCGTTGTATTACAATAGTGTGTGTAGTAGTAGATACTGACAGTGGCAGTTTTAAAGCTTTCATACCAGTGAGAATTGTACTACACGTATAGTAATTAAACGTGTAAAGAAAGAAAAAGCAGGAATAGGAGAGTAAGTGTCGATTTTCTAGGTAAAATATTTGCGCCTAGGCTCCTATAAAAATTGCTAAGGTATTCACATAAATATCAATACCTATAAAAATCAGGTTACTACGATCTCATATCTTCTATATTAGCCCAGTCGGGATACCATTTGACCTTGCATTAGGAGCTGCCCCAAATTTTATTTTTCTAATCTTTAGGGGGGGTCAATAGTAGTATAAATTTAAAATCTCGACTAAATTTGACAGTTGCGTTAGCCGCCATCTTGATTTTAAACGAAAACCGTTTTTGCTCAATATCTCCGCCATTTTCAACTTTTCGACAAAAAATATACAAACTAAAATTGTTGAAAATGCGATTTTAAATTAATTAATTAAGATTTGGTAATTTTTTAAACACTCTTAGAAAAAATATTGTTCCTAACTCTTGCAGAAAGTCTCTTTTCCGCACTCGACTGCTTGCCCAACTCCCGCTTCGCGTCGTTCGGCAAACTGCAGTCGCGTGCGGAAAAAATGACTTTCTGCACTTGTTAGGAAAATAACTATTTCGTGCGGTCCATATTTTCCGAGTTATGGGGAAAAACAGTAACAGTTAAAGCATAATTATTGATTTATTGAATTATCTCGCTTATTATTACTTTTACAACAAATTTTAACCTATAAAAAAATGAAGAGAATTAAATTTTGTACAATTTTGATCTCTTTATTTATTTTGATAAAATCAATATTTAAGGTAGTACGTATGCGATAACGGCGCGAGCGTAAGACCCGATTGATTTTAAAGCAATTGTTTTTGTTCAATATCTTCCCCATTTTCAACTTTTCGACAAAAATTGTAAGGACTGAAATTGTTGCAATTACGATTTACTACAATTTTTCGAGAGAACCAGTGGCGGGTCTAAGAGAGGGGGGAATGGGAAAATTCCCCCAATGGGGTCCAAATTAAAAAAAAATTGTTGAAATATTAAAATATGTTAGCTGACATGAAACTTAATTATCGACAGACAAATTCAACCAATAAAACCCGCTAATTAATAAAATTAAGTGAACTTAATACATATAAGTTATTATTTATGTCTTTTATGTACTTAGTTTGGTTGGTGTTTCATTGGAAGTTTCAAAAATTGTATAAAACATGATTCTCTTTATTTTTGTTTATATACAATTATGTCGTAAAGTTAATAATAAATGAGACAATTTAATAATTATGCTTCCCCTCCGCTTCCACTATTTTCCTCCTTAACTCGGAGAATATTGATCGCATAAAAAAATTGTGTAAAAGAAATTGTAGGAAATTGGGTTTCCAACAATTTTAGTTCCTACCGTTTTTGTCGAAAAGTTGAAAATGGCGGAGATATTAAGCAATAACGGTTCTCCTTTAAAATCAATATGGCGGCTAACGCAACCGCGGAATTCAGTCGAGATTTTAAATATACACTGCTATTGATCTCCCCTAAAGGATGTAATTATAAAAGTTGGGGCAGCTCGGAAAAAATATTCAATTCAGTAATTATGTTCCCCTTACCACTCTTTACTATTTTCCCACTTAACTCGGAAAATATCAACCGCATGAAAAAAATTGTTAAAAAGAAATTGTAGGAAATCATATTTGGAACATTTTAAGTTGAAAATGGCGTAGATATTGAACAAAAACAATTACTACAAAATCAATCTGGTCTTACGCTCGCGCCATTATCGCATGCATACTACCTTAAATATTAACTTTAGCAAAAAATGAAACAAACTAAAATTGCGTAGAATTCAATTCTCTCTATTTTTGTATAGGAACATTTTTGTCGTAAAACTAACCATAAACGAGATAATTCAATAATTATGCTCTATTTATATATAACTGTCATTATTTTCCGCTATAACTCGGAAAATATCGATGGCACGAAAAAATTGTAAAAATAGAAATCATAGAAAATTACATTTTCAACAATTTTGGTTGTTATACTTGTTGTCGAAAAGTTGAAAATGGCAGAGATATTGAGCAAAAACGGTTCTCGTTTAAAATCAAGATGGCGGCTAACGCAATGGCGGAATTCAGTCGAGGTTTTAAATTTACACTAATATTGACATTCCCTAAAGATTAAAAAAAAAATAAAAATTTGGGCAGCTTTTGATGCAAGGTTAGGCCTGTTATTCGTCTAACCCGACTGAACTATATACGAAGTTCTACGAAGTTTAGTTGTGGACTGTCACAGACGCTGAGTGTTGAGTGCAAGAAAATTGAAACTTATTCCAAAATTTGTACTTGTATGCGTCATGTTTCTCATAAAAACAATATACAATTAAATGTTAAATGCCCAACGAAAAATTGTAGCTACTTAGCAGTACTTAGATAAAAATTAGCACACGGGGTCTAAAGACTTCAAAATAAAGTATTCAAAGACTAAATGAGAATTGAACTGAAATAAATCAAAATTTAAATTAACCCGGGAGCAGTCGTGCCGTGAGAAAAAATCTCACATTTTATATTTTCCGTGATAACTTGATGAAACATTTTTCAACATTGTGGAAATTTTTTTTTAATTTTTTTTAATTTGTTTTAATTTTTTTTGTGGAATTTATGGCTTTGGTGAGAACCAATTAGCTTTAAAATTCAACTCCAAAAATACCCGATATACGTAAAAAATGATATATAACTAAATTCTAGTTTCTTCTATACCAAATACACATATGTCCAAAAGTTTGGAATATTGGAATATTTCGTCTTTTTATTGATTTTTATATATAAACTTTTCTGAATAGTTAAACATCATTGTGTTTTAATTCTTAACAATAATAAATAAATCTCAAAACCAGATAAACGATATGCAAAAAAATTATTTATTCTCTTGGAGTGAACAACTTAGAAAGTACAACTTACATTTAAAAATAAATTAGTAAAAACAAAAATAAATTTTAATAAAACTAATAATTAGTATTTCCTCCATTGGCCTGTATGCATGCCTGTAGGCGATTTGGCATGCTGCCGATTAATTGGTCGAGCTGGGCTTGAGGAATTCTCTCCCATTCTTCACGAGCAGCATCTTTTAGTTCGCGAAGTGTAATAGGGGGATTGTTTCGCTTTTTGATGCGTGTCTTGAGAATGTCCCAAGCATGTTCAATAACGTTCATATCGGGGGAATTCGAAGGCCACTGTAATGTAGATATTCCTTCTTTTTCCAGAAAATTTTGTACTGCTGCTGTTCGATGAGGAGGTGCGTTGTCATGGATAAACACAAATTCATCACCTACTGCCCCTCGGAATAGACGTACGACAGGATTTAAAACTTCCTCGATGTACACAGAACCAGTGACACTTCTCTCCAGAACCAGCAGTGGCGTCCGTGTACCACTCAAAATACCACCCCAAACCATAATACTGCCACCTTCAAACGGGACACGCGGTTGGGCTGTTTCTAGTCGGGCTTGTCGTCCTGGGGCCCTCCGAAACAGTGTTCTTCGCGAATCAGATACCAAGCCAATTTTTGACTCATCAGAGAACATCACGTTATTCCAGTTAGGACCATTTTGCACCATTTCTGTAGCCCATTGCAATCTTACTATTTTGTGTTGGTAGGTTAGTTTAGGAACTTGTAAGGGCCTTCTACGATACAAATTTACCGCATTTAGTCGGCGCGTTATTGTTTGACGTGAAATATTTAGTCCTTGCAGCCTAGAAATTTCTCTGGATATACCACGGTCTTGTGCTGCTGTTGTACATCGGCTTCTACCACTTCTGGGACGATCCTTGACGTCATTTGTCTCTTGGATTTTTTTTTATTTTAGATACAGCACTCTGAGTAACATCAACAATATTCGCGATATCACTTTGGCTAAAGCCCTGTTGTAACAAAGCAATTACTCTAGATCTGTCAAAGTGAGATATCACGTTTCTAGACATTTTTAAACGGCTCAATTCAAATTTAAACACAGACTGAAATAATGTGTAAATACGCTAATCAGTTGAATGTGACCAAAATGGGCAAAATGATACAAAAACTATTCAAAGTTTTTATCATTTTCATGTAAAAACGCTCTAAAATGAATATCAACAACAGTTTTGAAACCACCATAGGCGTAGATATATTATTTGTACGTATTCCTAACTTTTGGGCATGTGTGTATTTTACTTTGTTACTATTTCCTTAGGGTAAAAAATAACTGAGATAGAAACGTTTAAAGTTTAAATTTTGCTGCCAGAACCATGTAAACGGGGCTAATTAAGATTCTATTTTTAAAAAAGTAAATAGCTTAAAAAATTAAATTTAACGTGGTTTAATAGCCCTTTGGAATTAACTTTCAAATAGTTTTTAGGTGATTTTGAGATCGTAAAAATTGTCGGAGTTATTTAAAATAACACAATTAGGGCAGTCAATGAGAGCAAGAACAGGTTATTACCTCCGAATTCTATCCTACTGCATGGATTTTAATGAAATTTTAGGAATAGCCTGAAAATATCTCCTTATTCAAAGTCTATCCTATGCCGATGTGTGCTTTTGCCTCGGGGGCGGTTCCCACCCCTTCTCGGGGGTGGAACATTTTTTGGTTAAACAACTACGGAAATTGCTAAAAAACCTAATTCCAAGCAAGAACTGTTTTATAATTTTTTTTCGAAAACTCAATACTTTTTGAGTTATTCGTGGTTGACAATAGGCCATTTTCATTGAAATATTTAGAACACCTTTTCAAACGGTTTTTTGCGAATACCTTAAAAACAATGCATCTAACTAAAAAATTATATAAAACATTTTTGTAGCTCATAAAAAATCAAATAGATTTGTTCCTTCTTCAATGTTCTAGTTATAACACAAAAAGAGATATGGTAGGTAAAAAGAGTTTGTTTTTTTGGTGCATGCTCAAATCAACGTATTCAACTTGAAATAATAGACAAACGGTCGATTTTAGGTATATGTTGCTACCAATACCTTCTATTGTGCTTGAAAAGTCCTTTCAAATATGCAATATTAAATGTCGATTACATTCAAACTAAGCGAGATATGCTGCAAAAAATTGATGACTAACGAATTTTAAGAAAAAAATTGAGAAGTATATTTAACCCCTCCTCCACAAGAATTTAAATGCATCGTTTTCCTTCTACAATACATTTTACTACAGTGTTATTTATATATTCATAAAGTTGGGTGGGTTTAAAATGAATGGTTTTAAATAAAATAAGATCAAATTATAGAGCACATATTTAAATTTTCTTAAAAATCTTCCTTTTTCTCCATGTAACTTGAAAATGATAAGAGATACTGTTATAAGAAATAAAATCAAACTGTTTATCTAGAAGAAACCTACATTTTTGTATGGCACCTTTTTTGGCATCTCTTATCATTTTCGAGTTACATGGAGAAATAGGAAAATTTTTAAGAAAATTTAAAAATGCGCTCAATAATTTGATCTTATTTTTTTCAAAAACCATTCATTTTAAACCTGCCCAACTTTTTGAACATAAAAAGAACACTATAGTAAAATGTATTGTAGAAGGAAAACGATCCATTTAGATTCTTGTGGATGAGGGGTTAAATATACTTCTCATTTTTTTTTAATAAATTAGTCATCAAATTTTTTACAGTTTATCTCGCATAGTTTGAATATAATCGACATTTAATACTGCTTAATTTGTAGGTCTTTTTAAAAACAACAAAAGTTATTGGTAGCATTATACACCTAAAATCGAACGTTTTTGAGCATGCACCAAGAAAACAAGTTTTTTCACTTACCATATCTCTTTTTGAGTTATAACTAGAAGATTCATATAGGAAAGAATCTCTTTGTTATTTTATAAGCTACAAAAATGTTTTATATAGTTTTTTTCAGTTAGATGCATAGTTTATAAGATATTCGCAAAAAACCGTTTGAAAAGGTGTTATGTTTCAATGCAAATGGCCAATTTTCAACCAGGAATAACTCAAAAAGTATTGAGTTTTCGAAAAAAGATTATAGAACAGTTTTTGCTTAGTGTTAGGTTCTCCAGCAACTTGCGTAGTTATTTAAGCAAAAAATGTTCCACCCCCGAGAAGGGGTGGGAACCCTCCCCAAGACAAAAGCACATATCGGCATAGGGTAGACTTTGTTTCTTGGGCTATTCACTACTTACTGTGAAAATATCACGTAAATCGATATAGTAGGATGGAATTCGGAGCCACATACCCTCATTGACTGCCCTAAATAACATTTTTGGAAAAATTTTGAAAAGATAAGTTTTGAACAATTCTTGGAGCATAAATTTTAATGCTATCGACTCATTCGGTAGCTCGTTTGATAGATATTTTTAAGAATTTTGACAAATGTTTAATAAGTTTATGTTATAAAATGCAACATTTTCCCGTTTTATTTAAGCTTGGATACTTAGATTAGTGTACTCGCCGAAGAAAATATACATTCAATTACCTATATAACTCACTTTGAGTTAACATTAAAAGGTTTTTCTAATAAGAAGTTTATTTCATTTTTTATTAGCTTCAATTTTGGTAATTATATTTTCTTGTAGAAACTTATAGTTTTTGAGTTATTTGTGAAAAGTCGGTTAAAAACATGCATTTTTCTCACGAAAAATTAAAATCTTGGATCTTTAATACATAACTCAAAAAGTTTTGATTTATTTTAATAAGTTTATATAACAAATTTTGCTTAGAATTCGTACCTCTATCGAATTATGGGGTTATTTTTAATAAGGTAATTTTCACCCCCGAGAAGGGGTGGCATCCACCCCCAGAGTAAATGCGCAAGTTAGCACCATGTCACCTTTGTTCCTTGAGGTATCATCTAACCAGTCACCAATTTTCATGCAAATCGATGGAGGTTCAAGAAATCTGAGGTAATAGCTCATATCCACATTCAGTAACTGCACTATTAATATTCTAGTAAAATAAAATTACACTACATGTAAATCAAAATGTAAATTCGTACAGGTTGAAACAAATTTTATATCAAAGTTTAGGTGGCTACAAAAGATATTTTCAAAAAAGTATCCAAATCATAAAAGGGGATCATTGTTTAAATAATTAAAAAGGGGTCATCTTTGCAAAAAAATTACGTTTTTAACTGCTGAAGTCATTCAATTACCAATGAAAGTCTACAGGATTGTTTTCTGCAAAGTTGAAGGGTAAATCTTTCACATAAGACTTACTCAATTAAATTTGACCCTCTACTTATTTAAATAATTATTCATAAAACTTTAAAAACAAATTTGCAAAAAAATATTTTTAGCGTTTTAAATAAGCACTATAAAATATATTATTATACAGGAGAAGTTGCGCTATGTTATCAGTATTAATTAAAAAAAAATGGTATAAAAATATTTAATATTTTTTGAGATATTGAATTTGTTTATTAAATGTTACTCTATTTTCAATTGCAAAAACGCGGTTGTTACCAAAGAAATATTCACCTGTATTAAATCTTATTATTTTCATTTTTATGTATATTTTCGATAAATGTATTGATACATTCAAATTTCAATTAAACTTCCCCCTAGAATGGCATTTGAAAATTATTAAAATTTGTTTATTATTTGTTTTTTTAATAACGTTGCGGGGATTAAATATTTTGAAATGCCGTTTCGATAATTAGGTTCTTGGGAATTTTTCACTAATTAACAGATTTTTTTGTCTTTTCTTCCTCTTCTTTTTTTTTTCTTGAAGTTATATTACTGCGGGCCCTTTTAGGGTTAAGTTTCATTAAGAATGTTGAATCTCTAAGTTGTAGATTCTAGACCTAAAAATATTAAGATTGGTCTAAAATCACTTTAATAAAATGTGGCTACTTACTGAGTTACAGGGTGTTTTATTTAAAAATTTAAAAATTATTTTTACCAATTACTTTCAAACTATTTGACGTATCCTTATCATACTTAGCAGAAAGTGTGGGTACTCTACAGTCTATTAAATTGTGATAAATAAAAGTTTCGATCTACTACCAGAGGCGTACGGCAGGGGATAGTTAATGGTTAACCCTTCCCAAATTCTACGCCACTGAGGGAAATACTATTTTAGCGAAATTTCTTGATTCTCCAATACTTTCTGTGTAAATAATATACTCTTTACTGGTAACGATTAAGTCATTAGTTTTCGAGATATTGGACGTTTAAAATGAAACGGCATAGGTATTTTGATTCATTAATAATTCATTCATTTTAAACTTCCAATATCTCGCAAACTGATGACTTTATCGATACCAATAAAGTTATTTACATACAAAGTATTGGAGAATCGAAAAATTTCGCTAAAATAGTAATTCACTCAGTGGCGTAGAATTTGGGAAGGGCTAATCATTCACTATCCCCTGTTGTACGCCTCTGGCACTAGCTAGAAACGATTATTAATAACAATTTAGTAGGGTTTATAATAGCCACACTTTCTGCCAAGTATGATAAGTATACGTCAAATAGTTTTAAAGTACTTGGTAACAATAATTTTTAAATTTTTAAATTTTTAACTCAGTAAATAGCCACATTTTATTTAAGAGATTTTAGTTAAATCTTAATATTTTTAGGTCTAGAATCTACAACTCAAGATTCGACATTCTTAATGAAATTTAGCCCTAAAAGGGCCCGTAGTAATATAACTCCAAGAAAAAAAAAGAAGAAGTAAAAACGACAAAAAAATTTTGTTAATTAGTAAAAAATTCCCAGAAACTCAATTATAGAAACGGTATTTCAAAATACTTAATCCCCGCGACGTTATTAAAAAAACAAAATATAAACAAATTTGAATAATTTTCAAATGCCATTTTAGGGGGGAGTTTCGTTGAAATTTGAATTTATAAGTACATTTATCGAAAGTATAGATAAAAATCAAAATAATGAGATCTTATTCAAGTAAATATTTCTTTGGCAACAACCGCGTTTTTGCAATTGAAAATATAGTAACATTTAAAAAACAAATTCAATATCTCAAAAATTATTAAATATTTTTTGACTAATTTTATTCTGCTTTGTACTGGTGACATGGCGCAACTTTTTCTGCAAAAAAAGATATTTTATATTGTTTATTTAAAACGCTAAAAATAATTTTTTGAAAATTTGTTTTTAAAGTTTTATATACAATTATTTAAATAAAGAGGGGGTCAAATTGAATTAAGTAAATCTTATGTGAAAGATTTACCCTTCAACTTTATAGAAAATAATCCTATTGACCTTGATTAGTAATTGAATGACCTCAGAAGTTAAAAAAGTAATTTTTTTCAAAAATGACCCCTTTTTAATTATTTAAACAATGATCCCCTTGTATGATTTGGATACTTTCTTGAAAATATCTTTTGTACCCACCTAAACTTTGATATAAAATTTGTTTCAACCTGTACGAATTTACATTTTGACTTTTTTTTATTTTATTAGGCTATAAGGTTTTTATTAAATAATAATATCGAAAATCAAAATTGAAATTAACTAAATACAAATTATTATAAATGCCTACTCTTTATCCCGAATATGACATCTTTAGCTAGTATACCTATCCGTGTTTTCCTGTACGACAACAGTATCAAATTTATTTTCATCAAAATAGAAAGCTTGAAGTGGAGTTTACTTTAGAAGATGAATACCCGTAGCAGAAAATTCGCAGACTTTTCAAGTGCCTCCACAAAACGCCCCTAGTTGCACGGTTCAAAAACGTAGCAAATAATAAAAAACAACAAAAGAAAAATCTGAAAATTGGAGTAAACGCCTCGTAGCGATCCGATCAGCGAGACGTCAAGAATGGGGGGAGCGGTGCCAGAAACGAAACAATCGGTGAACAAATGGCGCGACACAAAATACTCCTGGTAAAAAATAGTCGCAGCAGAAATTGCACAACTGATATTCCATTGTATGTCCGGTGGAAAGAATGTCCGACGGTCACGGACGCGGTGGATAAAAGCAGTGGCGGCCCGTGAGGTAGTGCCATAGAGCCATGGCACTACCTTCCTAACTATGCAGAAGCATTTTTATTTTTAAAATCTTTTAATGCCTGTTAATTTTTGTGTGTATTTCTTTTTATCTTCATAAATTATATAAAATCTGGCAACTGTGCCCGTAGTACAATCGCTGCCACTTACAGCGGAGATTATTCGGCTGGAGAATCTTGAGTCAAAATTGGTACTGGCACGGCTGAAAAGGGAAATATTTTACGAGCATCCTATATAAGTGACAGAGAAAGAGCTATATTGGACTATTTAGTATACCTTAAATGAGAATCTCGTGCCGGGCACGGTATCTATTTATTTTGAGTTTCTTTAAGTGCTGGCTTGTCGCTTTTGTTATGTATATTTTCTGTAAAAGATTTTGTATTTATAATATTATTATTAAACTTTTAGTGCATCATGATCGTGGGTGTAGTATAAATAATATTTTGATTATTTCTTAAGTGTAATTTATTAATTGACAATGAATCAGATTAGTATCTTAAAAAGCTCTTTTGGGGGTTTGTCTTTACAAATTGTATATGGTTTTGTGGAGCTTTCGAGTTAGCTTAAAAAGGTCACGACGAAAAAAAATTCACAAAATAGAGGCATATTTAAGGAACTCATCAATTTTAGCGCTGAATTAGACAACGACTTAAAGGTTCATAATATTTAAAGTTCCAGATCTTTCAAAGGTCTACCGTCTCCTGACATGTAGTTGCTTCTAATTTATTTATGCCGGAGAAGTTTTCTGCTTACAAGCGTCGGTTCCCCGAATCATTTTTTAATGAAACAGAGAGAATTTTTATTTTTAAACAAAACTCGGTTTAAAACTGAATTAGAAGTACTGTATTAGTGAGACGAATTAAGTACTACCTCTGGGGCTATTCCGCTATGAGTTTTATTAAATGAGGAAAGTTTAAAAAGCACATTGGAAGAAATTATTAAACTTTTAAGCATTTTAATTACCGTTCCTATATTAATATCTGAAGCAGAACTCTGTTTTTCGATGTTAAAACGAATTAAAACATTAGTTAAAAATACAATGAAAGAAGAACGACTTAGGTAGGTTATCTGCAGAAAAGCATTTTGTAAATGGTATTGATAATTTTAATAATAAAGTCAGTGAAAACTTTGCAACCAAAAAAATCAAGAAGGATGTATCGTAAACTTTAAAAGTGGTATTGACACAACTTTGTGCATGTGTGTAAATAATGAAATAGTATTATTTTTATAATTTTGTAAATAGAGACTAAATCGTAATACAAGCTGTAAATAATGGTTGTAAGTTGAGAGTTTTTTATTGTTAATGAATTTACGGAACTGTTTTGATACATTTTAAACAATTTCTTGGCACCTCAGATAAATATACATAAGATATATAAGGTAAAAGTATCAGCGCCTATTTTTTTTAAATTTTTGTTTTATAACTTTTTTGACAATATCGTGAACCCGTCACTAAAAATTTTGGCGGCTGTCCGAATTCTGGCACTACCTTCTTAAAGTGGTACGAGCCGCCACTGGATAAAATGCAGAGCCAGGCGGTGAGGGTGAAACGGTCGCAGCCTGGACTGGACAATACTGGAACCGATTGCAATTTAGAATCCAGCAGCATCAAAGGACGGTTTATAAGCCATTCCAATCGTTACTTTGTTGGAAATACCAAAACATGAATCTTAAAAGAATCAAAATGAGATGCGCTCTTTTTACGTCCTCTGCATATTCTACATGATGGTTTTTGCAATGCACATATGCAAACTTAAAATTTTATCATTATTTTTCTATATAGAAGTTCTGTATAAAGGTCACTGAAGACAGTATATTTTAAAGTTGTTGAGAAAAAACTAGCAAACATGTCTTTTGTATTTCTTTTTTAAATATTGAATTATAACATCATGGTGTTAATGTCATAAGAACAAATAATATGCAGTTTTGGCCATTTTTTTATCAGGCTCTATTACACATAATGAGACAATTCAAATATAGAAAAACTAAAATTGCAGAAACTAAAATTAAAGAAATAAAAGTTGTATAGGAATAATTTTTAAGAATTTCCGTAAACCTAAAGTTTTCCCTTTGACCAGCAAAGTAAAAGATTTTCATTTTTTAATAATAAATTATAACATTTAGATGATGATGATTAACATCAATTATATCATTATTATGAAAAGTAGTTGACAGAGTAAGTGCTGTTTCACATTATAAGAATTTAAACGTGCGAGGGTTAGGCCGATGCCACATTATGCGTTTTGACTGGATGCGGTGAAAACGCATCCGTTTCCAACGCAACCCGAGCGATCTGTCACACTATGCGTTTTGACCGGATGCGGCGGAAACGCATCCGGTCAAAACGCATAATCTGACATCGGCCTTAGAACGCACAACGACATTCCAATGGTGGAGCATGTAATCATATGGAGCCTTTCTCACAAGACGGCGGTTGGAACGTTCGGTGAAGTCGCCGTGTTTATGTCGTCCCTCGCTTACAACAACAGACGGCAGCCGTGCCGTCTTTACGCACCCAGCAGCATAGAGGGGACTTAATGCATCCTTTCATATGATACTGTCGTTCAGTCGCACGTAGATAGTTTCTTTTGTTGTTTGGTACATTATATTCATTTACAATTTGTGGCTGTTTGAAGTAGGTGCATATATTTTATATTATGATATCTCAGATTGATAGTGAAATATTAATAACATTAATTGAATCGAGACCTGTTCTTTGGGACAAAACAATAGAAATATATAAAGATAAAAACTTGACGAGAAATGCTTGGAATGGTGTATGCCGTGCACTTAACAGTGCACGAATTAATTTGAATTAGTTAATTTGAAGAATTAGGTGATACATAAAAAACACATTTTATAAGTACAGCAAAATTAATTATATGTTACTGATAACAAAATAACAACAGTAATTAGAACTGCTAAGTATATTATAATAAACTTTATTTTACATAGTTGCAATTAACGTCGAGTATAGAGGGTGTTCCATCAATATGTGTAAATATAAAAATATATAAATCGTATATTTTTGTGTTAATAGGATGGACCCAATGAATTCGGTTCCTCTTATTTCTCTTTCTTTGACGATAAAGTAAACACAACGCTATAATTTGATTTCGCTCCATATAAAACATACCTTTTATTCTACGAAATTATATTTAGTTTTATACGGTAAACAACTCGGGGAAAACTGGACGATTTCACCTCTTTTTAGAGGTTCTTCAGAGAATGCATAGGTTGCTATTTCTGTCCTTAGTCAGTTTTTCGACATCTATTATTAGTCCCCACATTACAACTAACGTGTGGTAGTAGGTGCGTAGCGGCATTTACTAACTAAACTCACACATCAGTTTCAATGTGGGGACTAACAGATGTCGAAAATTTGACTTAGGACAGAGATAGCAACCTATGCATTCTCTGAAGAAACTCTAAAAAGAGGTGAAATCGTCGATAAGAGTGCTAATTGCGCTCTCTGAACTAAATAAAAATTAAGACAATTTTGGCTTCGTATTGCAGCTGATTAAAAATTTTAAACATTTTTATTTTTTATTTTATATCAGTATTACTCCTTTGAGTAACATAGGTCCATTTTCCGTTGAAACTTACCACGCTGAACAGACGGGGTCGTGAATTGCAAGTTTTAGAATTTCCTCTTGTCTTCTTCGCTTCAGCGTCCATCTGGCTTGCAAATTTTAGAAGCCATGGGGGTATTACCAGGAATGGTCCAATAAGTTTTCAATTAAATTATCTTTTAAAAGTATTTTTAAATATTTTTATTAGGTTGAAAACTTTGTTTTTACTAAAATTTTAGTTTTGGAAACGTTTAAGTATAAACCGAACATTTCGCTATGATGAACTATCGCATTTATTATATTTTGTAGTTCTTGTACGTTGCTTGCTATTAGGACGGTATCATCGGCGTACCTGATGTTGTCTATGCTCGTTTCGTTAATATTGATTCCACCTTGGAACTCGTCTAATGCTTCTCTTCTTCGGAATAAGACAAAGATTTTAGAAAACTCTAGAAGGCCTTAGACGGCGACGAAGGCTGCGTAATCTCAGGGAGTGGTTTAATTGATAATCTGACCAGCATTTTATCGTTCATTGTTCCTCTTTCTTTTTAACCGCCTTTCGTAGCTGATCTTATGACGTATGAGAATTTTCCATTAAGTTTTATTGGAATCTTTCTGAGACACCATAGCCCATATAACAATTTCATGTTCTTAGTAGATTCATAAAACATACATTTTAGAAAAAGTATATACAGATATATTTTAGATAAAGTATAATGTACTGAGAATATGCGTAATTACCATTACGAATGTGCAGATCAGATTCTGAGTATATATCTACTAGATTACAGTACTTCAACGTTCTATGTAGGTATATACTTAGAATGTACTACCGCACTTCTTTTCAGTATATACCAAGAATATACTTTTAGAACATTTCAAGCAAGTGCTATAAACCTTCTATTTATATACTTAGAATATACTACCGCACATCTTTTTACTATGTGGAAAGAATATAAATATTCTTTATACAGTGGAACCCCGATAAGTCGGCCCCCGATAACCCGGAAGTCCGGCTAACCCGGACCGATTTTTATCAGACAAACATTACAACAATAAAAATGTATGTCCTTTATGCTGGATTTTCCAATTTCTTTTCAACATCTTAAAATATTTTCTTTTATCTTTCCTTATAAACATATTGTTCGAATACTATAATAATATCTTATATTTTTCAGGCTAATTTTATTTATCATAATAAACTTTCTTCGTAAAAATTTGTCGCTTTAGCGAATTCCTATGTAGTTCATTCGTTTCAATTTTCAATGTCAAACACATTATACAATGAGAGATAATGCGTATTTGTGTAATTTGATACATAATATACCTTAGTAAAAATGACTGGCATGGCAGACAACGCTCATTCTCGTGTTATCGAAACCAACAGGCATCTGTAGTATCCTTTATTTACTTGAAACTGTCTAGCATTGTTTAGAAAAGACTATTAAAAAATTATTTTTCAAACAATGGTCTTAGTCTTCACTCTTATTAAATAACATAAGTTCATTCTCGTTGCGAGACGGTATTGTGTGTGTGTAGTAAAGTCGCATTGTTCGTTCCGCGTAAATATATTCAGATTTTGTGTTTGCGTGAATAAAACTTAAAATGTTGTTTTTGTTTCAAAATGATAACAAAAGACAGTTTGGACAATCGGTGCAAAGCTAAGAAAGCTAAAAATGAGACTCTCGACGACGCTTTGTATGTGTGAAACGCGAACGTGGTTTACAAGTGTCTGTGTGCCAATTATAACGGAGTTTATCTGTAAGCATACCATATTTTAATAATTTTTACCATTTTCTCCGGCTAACCCGAATTTTCGATAACCCGGATCGGCCGCAGTCCCGATTAATCCGAGTTAACGGGGTTCCACTGTAAATATAAATAAGCCCAGTAAATGAACGGGAAATTCGGCGATACCGTGTAATTTTCAGGGGCAACTCCGAATTGCGTGAAAATTTGGATTTAGGTTCTACTTACCCTCCACTTCAAAGTTGAAATTGTGCCGTTGGTTGGTTTTACTCGGGGGGTGACAATCACCCCTTCTCGCGAGTGAAAAAACATAAGTTCAAGATAAGACCGGAAATTAATAAATTGAGTGATTTTAAGCAACTTTTGTTCTATAGAGTTTTTTACTTAAGTCAATACTTTTCGAGTTATTTGCCATGGAAAATGTTGATTTTTCGACAAAAAAACTACGTAATTAGACGGTCTTTCGCAAATAACTCAAAAAGTAAATATTTTATCGAAAAAAATATTCTCAGCAAAATTGTAGCTTATAAAAAACTCAAAAAAAATGGTGTATCAGTAAAGTCTCTCAATCAAATAAAAACAAAGTTGTAGCTCATGAAAAATACGTTCTTATTCGTCTAATTCCAAATAGAATATTTCAAGGTGAAATCACCGAAAAATTAAGCACTTTTCGGGAAAAACCCATTTAAACTTTTTTAAAGTGTTTATAAAAAGCTTTGTTTTAATTGTTAACAAAAGTTTTAGCATTAAAAATAAGCGAGTTACGCTCAAAATAAAGTTGGCTCTCTTTTTTTTTGTAAAAAATCATGAAAATCTCGCCGTGTATAGCTCCCCAAATGAAATTAATCGCTACCGCTTTACAAACAATTTACTTACCTATCTATTTTTTATATGATCTGCCAGTCTCAGTGGTTTAAAGAGTTTATTTTTGAAAGGGTTATTAGAGAAATATAGGAGAAAGCTTGAATGGGTCACTAATCACGAGTGTATGCAAATTTTGAACAGCCAAATCTTAACCAATTTTTGTCTTATGGAGAAACAAAATAAAACTAGCATATTTATTATAGCAAAACCTACATTTTTTATTCTTTAAGATTTTTCTTATCACTAATACTTTTTAAGTTATTTTGAAAAAACGAAATTTTTCAAAAAATTTTAGAAATTTTTTTTTAATATAAAACCAAATGTTTTCAAAAATAAGCACTTCAAACCAATCAAACTTACAGATCATATAAACAATACACATACAGTTAAAATATATGGTAAAGCCAAACGGTTAATTTCATGTAGGGTGCTAAATAGAGGGAGGTTTTCACGATTTTTTTTACCAAAAAAAAGGGGCCAACTTTTTTTCAGTGTAACTCGTTTATTTTTGATGCTGTAAACTTTTGTACAAAAACAGCTAATAAGCTTTTTTTCGATACTTTAAAAATGTTAATAAGGTTTTCCCGAAAAACGCTTGTTTCTTCGGTGATTTTGCGTTGAATTATTCGATTTGGAATTAGACGAATAAGAACGTATTTTTCATGAGCTACAACTTTGCTTCTACTCAATTTGTAGACTTTACTGGTACACCATTTTTTCGTTTTTTATAGGCTACACTTTTGCTAAAAATACTTTTTTTCGATAAAATATTTACTTATTGAGTTATTTGGGAAAAACGGTCTGAAAACGTAGTTTTTTGTCAAAAAATCAACATTTTAAATCGTGAATAACTCGAAAAGTATTGATTTACGTAAAAAACTTAAGAGAAGAAAAGGTGCTTAAAATAAAACAATTTATCCATTTCCGGCCTTATTTTAAACACGCGTTTTTCACCCCCCGAGAAGGGGTAAATGTCACCCCCAAGTAAAAGCAACCAACGGCACAAATTCAACTTTGAAGTGGAGGGTAAGTAGAACCTAAATCCAAATTTTCATGCAATTCGGAGTTGCCCCTGGAAATTACACTCCAAAACGGTCATTTATTGGGCTAAAAGCAAAATAAGCAGATTATGTATGTTCCTAGTCCTAATTCCTAATATACTTTGTCGTTCGTCTTCCTCCTAACACAGCATCAAGCATATTTGAATACAAATAATACAAATGCCTGTGCACTGTGCCTGTTTAGTGTTTGTGTTTGAGTTTTTATTTTCATAAAACCTTTGTTAATTCCTATGCAGGTAGAATGAGAAGGGTCATTTCCGTTATTTCATTTGCATTATTCCGATCCTTTACGATCTGGTAATGGTGTATTCTTTTATAAACAGCAATTGAATGTATCTAATAAATTCCAACGATGTAAAAATACTTATGGTAAAATCAAAATGCTAAATTCGTTTCAATTATGAAAACAATTTTTTTTTCTTTAACACAAATAAATTTTAAAACTTTTTTACCATACCTACAATTAAAACAATTTTAAGAAATGAATTCGTCCGGGATACCTACATACATAAATTTTATTAATTATTCTAAAATAATAAGTTGATATTCTATTAGGCTAACATTATTCTTCCTATACGTACATATTCTTTTTAAGATATTTTAAAAGTACATACCTACGTACAAGTATGTGTTAAGAACATACTTTTAAAGTATATTCGATGAAGGTATATTCTAATACCTATACTTTTACGAATATTCTGAGATACTACGTACGCGAATGTGCTCAGTATATTCGGTAAGAGAATATTCTTTAAAGTACATGCAAAGAACATGAAATTTAGAATGTTTTTTATGGTACATGCTATGCTTGTACTATGCATGTACTAAAAAGAATATACTCTGTCGAATGTTGGTAGTATATCCTTTGAACATGATGCGAACATCATTGTTATGTGGGAGGTACATCACTCGCTTCCTTCCATTTCATACGTCTCCCTCTAACTCTACTGCATGCATCGTCATTTATGTTGTCATTACTCTGTAATATTAATCACAGGTACTTAAAACTATTCATTTTACTACTTATATCACCATCCAAAGGTACTGTTATAGTAACTCCATCTTAAAACACATTTCAAAACCCTTTTTTGGCTTTCTAAGTCTTTTTCGCAAGAAACTGTCTGCACTGTTTCAGTTTTTTCTCTAATTAGCTTTCACTATTTCCTACTACCACTACATCATCAGCATACACTAAGCACCAGGGAATGTTTGCATGTAGTCTCGCTGTCATCTGTTCCAAAATTATTGAGAATAAATTTAATAAGAAAAAAAAATACCAGGTCTTTTATAAAAGGTATATTTTAGAATACCCTAAATAAGGGTCACAATAATACAAAACGTTTTTGGATTAAGAAATCCATCATCAGTGTTCTAAAAGCCCTAAAAGTAAGTATAACCTAATTAATTGAGAGAAAAGTTAAAAATTTACAGAGGTTTTAAAAACAAGAGGTCATACTTACAAAAATTTCATGCCTGAGCCACCAAAATGTATTGGGTAAAAACTCTTAAAATGTAAACGACTATGGTGTTTTACATATTTATATAAAATTCAAGTGATGTTAAAGATATGCCTGGATGTTACCCAGGGCAACGCAGGACTCTTCCCACGTGGTTGGAATTTTTTTTGGAGAAAACCTCACATATTGGATTTCAATGGTCAACTGACAACTGAATTCAAGAGCAATTTGGCCATTGAAATCCAATATGTGAGGTTTTCTCCAAGAAAATTCCAACCACGTGGGAAGAGTCCTGTGGTGCCTTGGATAACATCCAGGCATATCTTTAACATCACTTGAATTTTATATAAATATGTAAAACAACATAATCGTTTACATTTAAAGGGTTTTTACCCAATACATTTTGGTGGCTCAGGCATGCAATTTTTGTAACTATGACCTCTTGTTTTTAAAACCTCTGTCAATTTTTAACTTTTCTCTCCATTAATTAGGTTATAGTTATTTTAAGGGCTTTTAGAACACTGATGATGGATTTCTTAATCAGAAAACGTTTTATATTATTGTGACCCTTATTTTGGGTATTCTAAAATATACCTTTTACAAAGAAACTGGTATTTTTGTGATTTATGGTATACAGCCAGCTACAGGAAGTTTATTTTCCTCGTGGATTTTGTAAATTTAATAAGGACTAAACACCGGGTCTTACTGCAATCTTACTTTTGCATGTTTATCGCTCTCCCAAACCTATCTTAACACTAGTTATTACTCTCTCATACTTATCTCTCGTTATTTCGATTGGTAGGTTGCTAACCTTAAAAAAAATAATAATAAATAAAGCAAAAAATGCGAAATAATAAAAAAAGTAATAACTAAAAAAGGATACCACATGGGAGAAAAACAACTTAAAATAATCTGCTATGCAGACGATGTAATATTAGTCTCTCAAAGTGAAGATGATTTACCAACGTATGCTGTAACAATTTAATATATCCGGCAGAAAATTTAACATATTAATTTCTCCAAAAAGACAAAATGCATGGTTATAACAGCAAATCCAATAAGATGTAAATTGGAGCTGGAGGGTCAGATATTAGAACAAGTGATGGAGTTTAAATATCCAGGTATCACACTATCTAGCTACGGCAGGCTCGAAACAGAAGTATAGGATTAAGTGAATAGAGCAAACAGAGCCGCAGATATCGAAAAAGAAATGAAAGGCAGAATTTACAAAACAGTCATCACACCAATAATGACATACGTTGCAGCAACACGACCCGCCACAGAGAGGACAAAAAGATTACTCAAACCAGCGAAGATGAAAACCCTTCGAAAAATCTATGGTAAGACTATGGGACAGAGCTAGAAGTACAGATATACGACATAGTACAGAGTGGGCAACATTAATAACTGGGCAAGAAACAGAAGAATAGAATGGAATGACCACATAATCCGAATGAAATAAATATAGAGGACAGCGAGAGACGGTTCCCTAATAGGAAGACAATCAGTTGGAATGCCACGAAAACGATGGAACGACAACTTACTAGAGACACATTGAAAAAACATCATGTCTATACAAAAAGAAGAAGAAGAAGACATATCTCTCAAAATCTTTACAGATTCATACTCTTTTATTATTGGGTGCCCACCACAGAATCCCTCGAGGAGCTCTGTCATATGCTTTCTCGAGATCACACAAAAAACAGAAA